>NW_016912167.1:159361-205444 GCF_001483705.2 Eufriesea mexicana
CTCCTAGTTACGTATAGGTCGGGATTTAATTTCGCGTTTTTATTAATTAGATAATTAGTTCTTGGCTCTGCCCTGTGACGTCCAACACGCGTTTTTCCTTCACCATCGGTCGAACACATGGTTCATGGTACATGCAACAGTGATCCCTCTAGCCTTTCTTTCTCCCTTCCTCTCGTTTTTGTATTCGACAGGCTTGTACAATAGCAATTTGTCAGTTTCTTGCTCTCGTGACAGGGGTATACAGGAGATCGTGTCGATGTGTAAGTGCATTATGTAAAATATATATGTATGTCGAATGTACGGTCGTATGTAGGTCGGGCAATTGAATAATTAAATATTTTTATTTGGTTATTTGAGACATAGTGAATGTTGATATGAAAATATTAGAAAATAAATATATATATAAATGAATAATTATTTATAATAAAATAAATATTGGCAAATAATTTTTAGAGTATTGGGATATCGAAAAATAATTTTTGAGATACTGGGATAGTAGAAAGTAATGGTTAAACTATTGAATATTTGGAAAATGTAATATTAAGCTAGTAGAATATTAAAATATACATGGTAGCCATTTGAAAATGGTCATTGGGGGATGTTGTTTTTCACACATAGTACTGAAGAAAATCTATTAATTATATTTGCAAATAAAATAATAAAAAGTTAAGAAAATATGTGTTTATGAATGTTATTTTTGTTTTATATCATTCAGTCTTTCAGTGACCACAATATATTATATTAAACTATTGAATATTGAAAAAATGTAATTGTATTGAAATATTAGGATATTAAAAAATAATAGTTAGAATATTGAATATTAGAATATTAGGAAATGCAATATCAGAATATTGCAATATTAGAAAATGCAATATTAAAATATCAGAATTTTAGAAAATATCACATAGAAAATAATATCATATGAATTATACTATGATAGGAAACACTGTCCAAATAGTGTAAACTTACATAATTAAGTTGTATTGTATATTTCATATAATTTAGATTCACGAAAAATGATAAGAAAAAGTAAATTAATTTTATAAATTACAAATACTTTTTTAAAATAACAATTTTCTTTTTAATATTTTCCAATTTATATATTTTATTTAAATATATTATTAACTTCCACTTAATTGCTACTTAATACAATTCTATATGTATATTAAATCTATATCTATATTGAAAAAGAAAAAAAAAAAATAGATTTCAATTTCTTTTACACAAGATCAATTATTTAGTAATCATATTGAAATTTCTCATTTTCATTTATTTAATATTAATATCCCCAAAGAAAAAAAAAGCAATCCGAACCAAAATTGAATATTTATTTATAATCATACCATAATTAAGGAAGAGTGATATTTAAAAATTATAAAAAAAATTGTTGCTGCAATAAAATTAGTACTAAATAGTACCAATAATAAATTCACATTAGTACGTTATTTCATACGTACATTGTATCGAATACAGCTCGTAAGTCGTAAATTAGGCGTGCATAATCGATGTGTTTCGGATTATGTGCTAAAACGAGTATTTGAATTAAAACTTCTATTTATACGATATAAAAAGAAATGAATGAAACAGCGTGAGCATTACAGGTTAATAATCCGCTGATTACGTGACATCGTTGCGACAAGATTTGCAAACATGTTCTCGCATATCGTACGACACGTGTGTAGATGTGTATAGCACATCGAACGCATGGTAACTAAACACTCGTCTATTTGGGTTGAGTGTCATTTGCCTGAGATTATTTAGAGATTTGCAGTTAGTATTTGACAACGTTATTTGCTTAGAACGTGGAGTGCGGTGTAACTGACAGCCTGCATCAACAGAAGCAGCGTTTTTCTGCCAAATTCACCGAAACATTGACTTTTTGGTAAATCATAAACGTAAATGAGGAAACGGCGGAATTAAGGAAACACTAAACTTCGGAATTTGAAGTACGTGTTCTAAACTGAGAATTAACTGTTTTGCGCGATATTCACTTTCTCTGCCCTCGTTTCCTTAATTTCAAAAAAGGAAAATAAATTATGCTGTTCAGACCTTACTCTTCTACTTAATTCGGGTACTTCGTTCTCTTGAATTGTGTACATTAATATTAATTAAACGAGAATTAACGATTATTCCGTATGAATTATTATATTATTTTTAATTATTTGAAAGTTAAATTAATTAGGAAGTTGTTAGGAATTTTTAAAGATATTAAATAACATTCCAATATCGTTATTTATTATTGCTATTTTTACGATTATAAATATTATTTGTGCATTAATAAATAATAATATTTATTATTTTGCCTAATATTGGGAATTATATTATTAATATTATAATTTTATAATACTATGGAAAGCCCTTAATGGCCCATGAATATGAAATTTAAAGGAGAAAGAAGAGTAGGGGAATTTTATATTTACAATTTCAGCATCGGATATTTAATAATTTCTGAAATATTAATAAAAATTTCGTACCACTATAAATTCGATTGGAATTTTTCGAAATTTTGTCCCACTGTGTTATTATTTGCACAAAATAATAATATTTAATTCGGGTACTTCGTTCTCTTGAATCGTGTACATTAATTTTAATTAAACGAGAATTAACGATTATTCCGTATGAATTATTATATTATTTTTAATTATTTGAAAGTTAAATTAATTAGAAAGTTGTTAGGAATTTTTAAAGATGTTAAATAACATTCCAATGTTATTATTTATTATTGCTAATTTTAGGATTATAAATATTATTTGTGCATTAATAAATAATAATATTTATTATTTTGCCTAATATTGGGAATTATATTATTAATATTATAATTTTATAATACTATGGAAAGCCCTTAATGACCCATGAATATGAAATTTATAGGAGAAAGAAGAGTAGGGGAATTTTATATTTACAATTTCAGCATCGGATATTTAATAATTTCCGAAATATTAATAAAAATTTCGTACCACTATAAATTCGATTGGAATTTTTCGAAATTTTGTCCCACTGTGTTATTATTTGCACAAAATAATAATACTTAATTCGGGTACTTCGTTCTCTTGAATCGTGCATTTAAAATTTCAGCATCGGATATTTAATAATTTCTGAAATATTAATATATTTAATTGGAATTTTTCGAAATTTTATCCCATTGTATTATTATTTGCACAAATAACATAGCAAAATACTGCAATATATCATAAATAATATTACAAAAGTTTTTTATAATATTATAGCAAATAATAAAATAACAGTATTGTAAATAATAACGAATAATATTATTACATATTATTAAATAATTATAAATATTAATGCAATATTCTTTCTTTAATAAAATATAACACTCCTGCTATTATTAACACACAGAAAGAGAGCATACGGAAATTTGAATTAAGATAGAAATACGACCGTCAAAGTATCGTATCGCAATCCCTGCAGCTCGCACCCATTTACTTGGGCTGGCAGTTAAAACAAAACAATCGGTGACAAATATAACAAAGAGCGTGGGTGTAAATTTTTCAAATGCCGGAGAGGTTACTCATTGTCTTTCCCTCTTTGTTCGCCTGCTAAGCTAGGCATGATTGCATCTTTACCTTCAAGGATGACTGGAATATAGAAGCTCGACATGCACGAGTGGTGATCGTTCGACCCGAAGTCCCAACTCTTGTTGACTACGCTCCAAGCCGGTTAAAAGCTATATACGTTATATCGTATGCCGTTAAAGGCTCAACACGCTGGAAAATGGCAGCACGAGATACGTTTCGAAAGAACGCAGTGATAATAATAACAAGTTTATGACCCCTCGTCGAAAAGCAACAATGAAAAGGAAACATTCCAATTCGAAATAAATATTGGCAGAATTTAAAAACGCTGGAAAGGAACGCAAAATTCGTAATATATTAAGTATCGACAGTCGTTTTCGAAAGTAGTCGAACAGCTCGAGTCCCTAAATTTTGGTAAATAAAATACTGCATCTATATCTACATAGAAGTCATAGAAACATCTGGATATGATTGTAAAAAGAAATTATCAACAAATGCAAAATTCGTGATTACTAACAATTTTAAAATCGGTATAAAAGTGAAATTAATGATATATTAAATATACAGTCACTCTAAAAAATATTAGGTCCTAAATATCTAAGAAATTAAATACACAAGTTAGCTTTAAATTTCGGAAACAATATACACATAAGTCTTGGAAATGTGTGAGTAAAGTCATAAATAAAATTTATTGAGGAATACAGAGTTGATAGAACATTAAATGCATTAAATATGCAGTCACTCTGAACAGAAATGTAGAATTTATTTCTATTATTAAAAATTTCAATAAGGAATATATATTTTTTTCCAGATTCAAATTCATTTTATTCAAA
The DNA here is from genome assembly GCF_001483705.2 of Eufriesea mexicana. Classification (NCBI taxonomy): domain Eukaryota; kingdom Metazoa; phylum Arthropoda; class Insecta; order Hymenoptera; family Apidae; genus Eufriesea; species Eufriesea mexicana. Next base: position 163,728 of record NW_016912167.1, read on the forward strand.
TAATTTAATTTATTTACATAATTCTATTATAATATTTAAAATTATTATTATTTTTACTATTTATTTAATTATTGATATTTTTAAAAATAGATATATTAATTTATTTTGATTAAAAAATCATTTAATTGAAGTAATTTGAACAGTTATTCCTATAATTATTTTATTATTTATTTGCTTTCCATCTTTAAAAATTTTATATTATTCAAAACCTTAATTTTTGAGAATTGAAGTACGTAATTTACTACAGCAATATAAAAGTCGTGGAAACTTGTGGATAAAATTACAAAAACATTTGTCTACAAATACAAAATTTGTGTAGGCATTAAATATACAGTCGCTCTCAACAAAAATGAAGAATTTACTTCTATTATTAAAAATTTCAACATGGAATATATATTTTTTTCAAGATTCAAATTCATTTTATTCAGACAATTTAATTTATTTACATAATTTTATTATAATATTTATAATAATAATTATTTCTACTATTTGTTCAAACACTGGTATATTTAAAAATAAATATATTAATTTATTTTTATTAAGAAATCATTGAATTGAAGCAATTTGAATAATTATTCCTATTATTATTTTATTATTTAATTTTTGACAATTGAAATACGCAAATTACACTTAAATTTTGGAAATAATACTGTATCTATAGCAACGTAAAAGTCGTGGAAACGTGTGGATAAAATTACAAAATCATTTGTCTACAAATACAAAATTCGTGATTATTAACGAGTTTAAAATCGGTATAAAAGGAACGCGAAATTTGTGATGCATTAAATATACAGTCACTCTAAAAAATATTTAGGTCTTAAATACTCATGAAATTAAATACACAAGTTGTCTTCAAATTTCGAAAATAATATACGTATAAGTCTTAGAAATGTGCGAGTAAAGTTAAAAATAAAATTTATTGCGGAATACAGAGTTGGTAGAACATTAAATGCGAACGTATCGTTTATGGAGATTGAAACAGAGGACATAAGCACTGCAATTAATGACAGAGGGTGATTCACCTAGGAATAAGTATTAACACGCACTAATACAGAAACAATATGTGCATTTAAATACTTTCGTCGTCCCATATTTAACATTCTACGAATTCTTGAATACTTGCTTGATTTTTTAAATAATTTTACACAAGTGTCCTCGTTAATTGCATATCATTACTTCAGGTATAGTATTATTTAAAAAATTCCAGTCTAGCTTGTCAAGAAATATTTTAAAATTCGTCAGACTTTTTAATTATTTTACCCAGTTATTTTTAACTATTACATCTTATTTCAAGTATAGTATTATTTTAAAAATGTAAGTCCAAATGACAAATTATATAAATATCAAAGAACATCAAGTTAGCTTATAATACTAATCTAATATGGTATATAATATAAATAATTTAAAAGAAATAATTTTATTATTTACTTTGCATAGTATTCATTTACATTACAATAAAAACATCTATTTCCGACTAATTAATTAATTTTTGTAATTTATAATACATATGAAGTATGAAACTTTTAATATTATACTTTTAATAATAATAACAATAACGAAATATATATGATTTAAGTCTCTTTTATATTTCTCAATGTATATATACATATCCTAAATTTTAATAGTACGTATAATATTTTAAGCAATACTAATTTTGGTCATTTAATATATTCATTAACTTCACCTTATGTACAACCCTATAAAATTCCATTTAAATCCAACCTTCCTTCTAAAAATATAAGATTGTTGATCACGAATTTTTATTATCTCATACAGACAGAAACACAGTCTAATAATTTAGATATATATGAAAAATTATTAACATTGATTTTAATCAGTTTGCTTTTATCCAATAGCTTTCCCAATAATTTTTCCCCTACGTTCAGCCTCTCCCTCGCTCATCGCGCTATATATTTTCCATTTTATTTTTCTTTTTTCTTTCTGATCGAAATATCTTTCTATATAGAGTAACAGTGAAAGGAAAATGAAAGCCAACCACTCCGAGGTGTTTTATGGAAAGTTTAAAAGTGTACAAGTTTTAACTTCGCCGTTTTAATGAACCTTAGGAAAATCGTTCAGATACAGGAAGCCATTGAGTCTCGTGGCCACTCGAACGTGCACGAAGACGAACAAGGAGATGCATGTAATCTCTCAATTTCACTCAAAGGGAAGCGTTATAAGATCTATCTTACGACAGTCTTTCTTTTTTTTCTTTACACCAGCAGGCAGCGCATTCTCGGTGCCAGGAATGGACAACGTCGAAACGAAACTCGTCGATCGACGTCCCTCTGCGTCCTTTCGATCGCGTGTCTCTATTTTACTCAGCGTGTGATATTTGCCAATATTACGAAACTTTACGTTTCACCCGCGTATCTGCTCGCGAGGATACAAAATTCACGCTGAAAAACGGAATAACCTTTTCTGCAACTCGAATTCTGCGGACACGTGCGCCATTAGTCTGGATAATTGGATGTATGGGACTCGAGGAAATGTCTGTTATTTTTAATTGTGAAGAATTGCCAAGTGAGGATGAGAATTTATTTGTGATTGCAAGGATTGTCGTTACGTGTCAGATATTTCACTTTCGAGGTTTGGTTATCTTGGAATATATGGTGGAATTGTAAAAATTCGAAGGTTGGTGTCTGAAAATTTTGGTTCATAGACTTAATTTGGTTTCGAGGTGATTTGGATCCAAAAGTCCAGTTTGCACACAAGATGCAAGATAGAATAACTAAGTCCTAAGTTGGACTTATGAAATCTTGACTCTGATGGCCCAATTTGTATTCAGAACATGGCCTAATTCAATAGCTTAATTTGAAGCCAGGAAATGTTGGATTTAATTACCCACTTTTGATCTCAGAGATAGTGGATTTAATGGTGGTAGATGCTCAGAGGTGGCGGATGCAATGACCCAATTTGGATCCAATGAAAGGCCCAATTTGAAGCAGGGAAGTGTTGGCTTCAGTGGCCCAATTTGGATCCAGGAAAGGTTAAATTCTGTGACCAAATTGAGACCTAGGAAATGTTGGATTCAATGGCCTATTTTAGATCCAAAGGATGTTGGATTCAAGATTCAATTTAGATTCAAGAAATATCTCAATTTAGTAGCCCAATTTGGATCTAGGAAATGTTAGATCCAGTGAGCAAATTCAGACCTAGGAAATTTTTAATTCAATGGCCTATTTTAGATCCAAAGGATGTTGGATCCAATGATTCAATTTAGATCCAAGAAATATCTCAATTTAATAGCCCAATTTGGATCCAGGAAATGTTGGATTCAGTGGTCTACTTTGGACCTATAAAATAATGCATCCAATGGCTCATTTTGAATTTAGAAGATGTTAGATTCGATGGCCCACTGTGGACTCAAGAGATGTTGGATCCAATGACCCAATTTAGATCCAAGAAATATCTCAATTTAATAGCCCAATTTGAATCCAGGAAATGATGGATTCAGCGGTCTACTTTGGACCTATAAAATAATGCATCCAATGGCTCATTTTGAATTTAGAAGATGTTAGATTCGATGGCCCACTTTGGACTCAAGAGATGTTGGATCCGATGTCCCAATTTGGATCCGTCAAATAATCCAATTAGAGTCTAGGAAATGTAAAATCCAATAGTCCAATTTAATCTCAAGAAGTCTTGGATCCAGCTACTCAATTTGGATCCCAGAAATTGGTCTCTTTGATACTTGTCATAGTGATCAAGAATGCTTTACGAACACATAGAATTTCGCGAGTTTCGCAATACCAACCCTTGCCCTAGATTTCGATGAACGTAATTATGATAAAAATCTTAAACAAGAAAGACCACTCCTGAGAATTAAATTCAAATAACCCGACGTGACAGAAAAATTCGTGTCATAAACCTACCCCTGTACCTGTTGTTCAAACATACTCTGTTACTCTTTTATTATAGCGGTCTTTTTTACCAGCCTAATCATTGTTCGGTGCAATTATTTGCCGCCGGTCTGGCTTTAATAATCAACAAGATTGCAATGACACCATTGGTACATATATTCTAGATAATAGCTGGATATAAGAAACCGGAACATTAACCCAATCCGTCTGAGACGCGGGTGTCAGCACCTGTTCCCTATAAATCAATAGTTGCTCTATAACCAGAAAGTTAAATTCAAGGCGGCAAAATAGAACCGCATTCCTATCAACAAGGAGGCAATCGTCCTGCAATTTATAAGTGGTCAATAAGCGTAATTACTTATCAGTCGTGGAGTAAGGTCGACCTAGAAAACCGGACAATATTGGTCGCTCTAGAATCCTGATAGATCACGTCGATAGAGGTAAACATATACCTGCAATCTATAAGATAGATATATATGGAAATATACGTATTTATGAGAGAAACGTGCAAGAATCCTGTAACCATGCATATGCACGATCAACATATTTTCTTACGCGGTATACGTGAAAAAAGGAACACTTTAATGGCGTCATTATTGTTTGCTACGAGATATGACGTTGAGTTATGCGAGATAAGCCTGCCTTCAGCTTTGACTATCCAAGAATACACGTAGATCTGTGCACTTGAAAAATGGCCCAACAGCACGTGCTTGCCTAACTTACCGTATTGACGTCGGTGAATTTTGTAACTTACGTTATTGTACCAGTTTCCTTCCAATAGAAAATTAAACGAAGGTTATCTAATTGACTGCTTGCCATAAAGAGAGGGTAGTTGATCATCGCGATTGGCGAAACTTGATAATTCCTGTGAGCAAGGTTTCATAAGCGTCGAGAAGCTAATGCAAATTGATTTTGATGTTATTTATGGAGGAAATAGTTTCCACGTTTGGAAAAAATATTTTTATTTAAAAGTTAGTTTAATTCGATAAAATATTGCAAATTTTTGTTAAAATGTAGTAAAATATTTTTATTTCAAATCTATTTTAACTTAATAAAATATTAAAAAGTTATGTTAAATTTGGAAACAATATTTTTATTTAAAACTTATTTTAACCTGATAAGATAATACAAATTTTTGTAAAAATATAGTAAAATATTTTTATTTCAAATCTACTAAAACGTAATAAAATATTAAGAAGTTGTATTAAATTTAGAAAAATTATTTTTATTTTAAACTTATTTTAATTTGATAAAATATTACAAATTTTTGTTAAAATATAGTAAAATATTTTTATTTCAAATCTACTTTAACGTAATAAAATATTAAAAAGTAATATTAAATTTGGAAAAAATATTTTTAATCGAATCTTATTTTAATGGAATAAAATGTGTAAAATTTTTATGAAATTAATATTTATAAGTTTAAAATATTTAAACTTTACATTTGTTTTTAATTTACATTTCATTTTTGCTTATCAACAATCGTCCATATTTCAGGGGTTGAAATAGCCATCAAAGCTGAGGATGAGACATTTTTCTTAGTATCACGAAAATCATGGTATGTAAAAAATGTGTATGGTATATAAAATTTACATTTTCTCAAATATTAAACGCTAATACTTTTGTATTATTTAATTATTTGATTTAATTACATCCACACCTCAAATATAAACTGTAAGTAATAAAAAAGGAATAGGGCTTTAATATTTTTTTAAGAACAATGTTTTTTGTAAATTTTCCAAGATACCAAAAGTTAATATTTGTTTATTACTTAATTATCATATTTAATTATTTTCATGGCCTAAAAACGGACAATTTTTAATATACTTTCAAAAGCTACGTCCTTCGTAAATTTCATCAAAATTGTTTAACAGTATTTGAAAAAATTTTCTTGTTAGTACACGTATACGTATACAATAATTTTTCACACGTATAAAAAACCTATATTTCGGCATAAATAGCGTGAGAAAAGAAAAAAGATCTCTCCCTCACAGACTGAGAAGTCATAGTTTCGAAATTCGAGTCCGTAGGATTAACGTAATTTATTGACGCAAAAAGTTCCAACATTGTATTTTACACGGCAGTCGATTCCTCGAGCACATAAGTATAGCGAGTTCCAAGAATACTTTTTTCGGCGGATTCCTTTGAACTTTTTCTTTGGTCAGTTTTCCGAGCGTTTCAGACAAAGGCATCGGAGCGATTTGACCAAAAACGACGCGGCTACGAACGTCTCATATGATTCATGTATATTTCATCGTGTACAGGCCGACGTGCTTGCCGGTAAATCTCTGCATTCCCTTGCCTTAGAGAGACAGAGTGCGCTTGCGCCGGTGCACGTGACCACGCGCGGCGCAGTGTGTCTCGCGTCACGTGCCTCGGCCAGTGCACCGACTGCCACGCTCTCGTGCACGTGAATTCTGCATAAACCAGCAACGGTATCGGCGCTTTCATTGCTGGACGGAAATCAGGTCTAGCCGAGCTCGCGCCACTTGCCAATCGGATTAATAACATCCGCTGCAATGCTTTAACCTTTGCTGATCCAGTATCTCGATACGCGTGATATTAAGCTTCGTCATCGAACGATGTGGAGTCACGTTGAAATTTAGGTTACCGGTACCCGTAGTCGTTCTTCATATTTTCATAATTGTCTTGTTCCGTTGGTGTGTCGAGAGGGATGTTCGGAACGTATACGTGTATGAATATAGATATATACGTCTATATCTTGACGTTTTTATGTGCGGCTATATATGCGTATATACGTAGAATAGACGGTGGAGAAAATATAACGAGGTCGAAAATTATTGTCAGATGGCAGCACTGATGAATGCCGCCATGACACCTTTATTATCGCTAATATTAAACATGATATGTAATTGGGAATGAATGATTTGAAACATAGATTTTTTAGATGACTATCTCTTTAGATGTTGGATATGACTTGCAAAATAGGTAATAATACACGATATTTATTTATAAATATATAATAGAATATACGGTGAGATTAATTTTTAAAAATAAATTAGATACGTATACCAACTTTTGAAAAGAAAATTCAAGCCTGTATGACCAAGCGAATTACGTTGTAAATAAGAGTAAGGAACCAAGGTTATCACGCCTTTACCGAACATGCAGATTTTATACTTACACATACACGTAAGTATTATTATATGTAATAACATTTTATATCTGAATAAGGATATATTTTTTGGAATTGCGGTATAATAATTAATTTTGTTAAATATTCTTTATTAAAAATTATTTAAAGACTAAAATGGGCATTATTATGCCAAGCAATCACCATATAAAAGGGGTCGCCAATTTCCGAGATAGTCTCGTTATTATGATTAAATTTAAATCGCGAGTAGCTTATTATACCTGTGTATTATATCCAGCGGAAGATAAAATGCATTAAAGTGTATATTATTCAATCGAAAATTTCGTATGTGCAACCGAAAAGAATTTTATTTTAATATCTTGATGGATTATTTTTTAAATCCCAGTAAGATATAGAGTTACTCGTGTTGGAATATATTTCGCTTAATCGATTTATTTTAATACAAATTTATGTCGCTGAAAATTTCAAAAATGAATTTTTATAAATTTTTACTGAAAATTTGTGATGCCTTGGGTCTCTCGAAGGCTAAATTCGCCACTGTTATATCTTCCAATATAATAATGTGCAAAGTTATATGGGTTCTTAATTTTTAATTTGAACTTACAATTTGTCCATCGAATTTATTATCATTTATTTCTATTTTATATTTCGTATGATTTAAAAGTAATTTAACCTAGATTCTTATCAGCAGTGCAGTAAAAAATTCTACTTAAATCGACGTCATGCAGTACGGAATAACAATCGTGACTTGTATTTTAGCCGAATATTCTAGTTTGCTGTTTCAACAGTCGGAACATTACTAGTTTCCTTCTCAATCGATTTTACGACCTCGCTCTGTCTCCACCAGGTACTACATCTTGCTACGCCTCCAGCAGTGCCTGGATGACGTAGGAATCAATTTAATTGAAGAATACAGGACACCCTTGTTGGGAATGTTGTCTTTTATCGCGGAGGAATTTCATATAAAATTATTTCTAAGTCGGACGAGAGCTTGAAGATTGTCTTCAGTCTTATGTGATTGGCTCAGACAGTGTCTTGGAGGATGGAATTAATAAAATTGAACATTTAGATATATATTAGGATGTCTCAGGTGTCTTTTATTGAGGTTATTATGTCACTGGCTTTAAAGGTCCAATTTGAAAATAAGGAGAATTTGTTTCAAAGCTCAATCGGATCCAAGAAGATTTGATTTTTAGGGTTAATTTGTATCCAAGAAACCTTAGATCCGATGGAACAATTTAGATTTAAGAAATCTTGGATCCAATGGTTCCATATGGACTCAAGAAATGTTAGATTTACTGGACCACTTTGGATCCAATGATTCAATTTAGATTTTAAAAATCTTGGATCCAATGATCCAATATGGACCCAAGGAATTTTAGATCCAATGGCTCAATTTGGACCCCAGAAATTTTGTATCTATCGATTCAATTTAGACTTCAGAAATCTTGGCTCCAATGATCCAATGTGGACTCAAGAAATTTTAGATTCAATGATCCAATTTGAACACAAGAAATTTGGGATGAAATAATTCAATTTAAAGTTCAGAAATCTTGGCTCCAATGATCCAATGTAGACCCAAAGAATTTTAGATCCAATGGTCCAACATGGGCCCAAAGAATTTTAGATTCAATGACCCAATATGGACCCAAAGAATTTTAGATCCAATGATCCAATGTGGACCCATGGAATTTTAGATCCAATGATCCAATATGGACCCATGGAATTTTAGATCCAATGATCCAATTTGAATCCAAGAAATTTTGGCTGCAACGATTCAATTTAGATTTCAGAAATCTTGGATCCAATGATCCAATATGAACCCACAGAATTTTAGATCCAATGGTCCAATATGGACCCAAAGAATTTTAGATCCAATGATCCAATATGGACCCCAGAAATTTTGAATCCACTAGCCCAATTTGGATCTAAGAAATTTTGTATCCACTGGCCCAATTTGGACTCAAGAATTTTTAAATCCGACAATATTATTTGAACCTCAGAAATTTTGGATCCAATGACCCAATTTAGATTCAAGAAATCTTGGATTCAATGACCCATTTTGGACCTATAAAGTTCTGCGTCTAAAAACTCACTTTGCATCGAAAGAAACTTAAATTCAAAAGCTCAATTTATACTCAAGGAGACCTCAAAGTCTAATTTGAATTCAAAGAAATCTCATTGTCTGTCCAAAGTTTCAATTTGAACCCAAGGTACTTCGTTCCCTAGATTCATCCAAGCAAAATTTAGGTACGCTGAGATCTTTACAGTTTAAATTGGATTTTTGCTTGCTTCTTATTCCTCATTGAATCCAGAAACCTGGGGTCAATAGCACTTGGAATAATTTATTCTACAAGTTTCCATATACGCACTATGTTGTATATATTCGGTTGAGGTGTATTAAGTTAAGTATAATAAGTTCGTTCACCTTTTGTTAGTGTACACGATTCAAAGAATGTTATAAAAACCATTCACACTAGTCATGGTAGACAAATATCCCGAAGGTGAAATTGACAGGGTTTCAAATTGCTTGCACGGATTCGAGTTCTTTATATTTTAACAAAATGAAAGTTATACGCATTTTTCAGGAATTAATTTCAAACAATTCGCTGAACGGTATTATTTCATTGGAAAATCCACTTTCCTAAATATTTAATTACGAGCAATAAAGAAAGACTGGGTTTTTAATATCCAGGGGAAGAACAATGGTTTAAATGTACAATTCTAATTTATAGAGATCATTACTATTTCCTTGGTGAAAGTGAAAGTTTTACGGGATTATTAGATAAACTCGCTTGTAGTATTGACAAATATTACTCGTAATTATATCATTTAATGGCAGCTACGGGAGAAAAACACACCTTACTAGTGTCTACTACATGAATTGTCTACTCCAGATCTGATTGCGTACTTCTGTCATGACAGGCTAGAAATTGTTAAAGTTTAGTTTGAATTTATGATGCTTGAAATTACTGAGATAGCTAGTGGATTCTGTTTCATCTAATTCTTAACTGTACTAAAACTTCCAAGACTTGTTTCAATGTGAGATTATTGAGTAATTTTAAGTGTGTAACAATGCACCTGTCTGATTTTTATTTTTTTTTTTCAGATTATAAGATAAGTAGTTTCTTAATAGACTTGTCTAAGATAAGAGTGTACAATATATCTTCAAGATGTAATTAAATGCAGTAATATATTAATTACATTTTATGTAAAGGAAGTGATTATTGACATTATTGCAATGAAATGTGAACGAAATTATCTGTTCATCTAATATATTTAAAGAATATCTATGTTTGAATGATATATGGTGTTTCAAGGTGTATTTATTATACTTAATTTTACATTCTACAATTTTGGATGTACTTTAAAGTTGGTGTTATATAAAATTACTGTACAAGATAGACAAATCAGAAAAGAATGGTAATTATTTGGTACTATTATAGTTCTTTTCTTTATTAATCCTTTTTGTGTAAATTCATGAATGAATATCTCAGATATGAGAAATAAATGATTTAATTATTAATAAAAAATATTCTCATGAGAAAAATAATTAAGTTCTACATAGGTACAAGTATGTACTATGTATCCATGTAGTATGTGGTATGTATCTATGTAGAATATGATTTTATAAAGAATGATAATAAAAATAAAATAAAATAAAATATATTCTATTTTTATGTTATAAGTGAATGTTTACTGTGAATAAATATTTAGTAAACATATGTTGCTTAAAAGATTGTAAAATATATTAATGTTTAGTATTTACAGTCATACTAGTATTAATTATTAATAACACTTGTATAGTAATTTTATTGTAATATTTAAAATCCACTTTACAAAAATGAATTACACTCAGCTACATCCGAAAGTAATAAAAAATTAGAAAATTCAATAATTGTTGCAATGAGATAAAATTTGAAATTTATTGAATTCTGATCAAATAAAAATGGCGGATATATTACAAATTTGCTTATGATATTGATTTCACTGAATATCTGTCTTTTATCTCACTGGTATAACATAATACATATTTGGTGAAATCAGTAGAATAAATGTTGTAAAAAAATTTTTAATGTGTCCGCCATTTTTATGACTGTTATATCAGAGGGATACGTTTTTTTCTCGCTTTACTTTTTCTCCCGCCTTTCTTAAGAACGTTCTTCAAGGACTGCTTATATAAATCTGAAGCACTGCTTCATGACAAATACTTGAAGTGATCCCTATCGACAGGCATACATGTACCGTCATGCATATCGAGTTATTGATTGTCTTATGCATTCGACACTTGTATCATTTATTACAATATTTGAGACTCGAGATACTCCAAACGCGTTGTTATCATTGAACATACTGTACTGATGTAAACCATGTTCCTTATGTCAAGTTCGACACTTGAGTGAAATTTATGAAATAATTCAAACAATGTGATCATATCTTGAGAATAAATGGCGAAGTCAAATAGACTTTTATCTATTAGAGATTTTTAGATGCTATGTCCAGGATATACTTATAAATCTTGTGATACTGTTACGTTCATTTTAAAAAATTGGTTATGTTTCCTCATTATATTATTTAACTATAAACAGATATTTATTGTATTTTTTAAAATTACTAAACGTTTCTTTAACAATAAATTTTAAAAAATACGATAAACTATAAACAGATATTTATTGTATTTTTAAAAATTACTAAACGTTTCTTTAACAATAAATTTTAAAAAATACGATAAATATCTGTTTATAGTTAGATAATATAATAAGAAAACATAACCAATTTTTTAAAATGAACGTAGCAGTATCACAACATTTATAAGTATATCCTAGACTCAGCATCTAAAAATCTCTAATAGATAAAAGTTTATTTGACTTCGCCATTTATTTAAAATTACTGAATTATTTAAATTTAATAATTTTTAATTTAGTAAATTTATTAAATTATTTAAATTTAAATTTTTAAAAATACAATAAATATCTGTTTATAGTTAGATAATATAATGAGCAAAAACATAATATATGCATCAGGCTTAATTCAGTATAATGATTATTAATAATACATTAGAAATTTTACACATGAGGTGTTATAAAAATATATACTATATCCAATTAAAAACAATTTAACTTGAGATAATTATCTATAGTGGATTTTTCTACTTGTTATTATTTAAAATTATTATTTTATTCTCTCATAATAAAATAAAACTTCTGTATATTTTACTTAACTGTAAGCAGATATTTATACAATAGCGACTAAATAAATCTTGAAAAATTAGTAAATACTTGTACATAGTATTTATGCATTATACATATTCATTAGAATAAATATCACCAATTTTACAATATTTTTTAAAGTATCGTGGACACATTATTTAAAAAGAAAATATATATTCAATTTAAAATATGTTAATCAGAAATTAGATCATAAAATATCTGTACTAGATTTTTCAAATTACTACAATTAGAGGCTCACTTTATTTTAATAAAATTACATTATATTCTCTTACCATGGACACATTATTTAAAAAGAAAATATATATTCAATTTAAAATGTTAGTCAGAAATTAGATTATAAAACATCTATACTAGATTTTTCAAATTATTACAATTAGAGGCTCACATTATTTTGACAAAATTACATTATATTCTCTTACCATGGACATATTATTTAAAAAGAAAATATATATTCAATTTAAAATATGTTAGCTAGAAATTAAATCATAAAATATCTATACTAGATTTTTCAAATTATTACAATTAGAGGCTCCATTTATTTTGATAAAATTACATTATATTCTCTTACCATGGACATATTATTTAAAAAGAAAATATATATTCAATTTAAAATATGTTAGCTAGAAATTAAATCATAAAATATCTATACTAGATTTTTCAAATTATTACAATTAGAGGCTCCATTTATTTTGATAAAATTACATTACATTCTCTTATCCACCTGTAAATAAATACTTCTCAATTATAAATAAACGAATTTTCAGAAATGATTAATCATCTATAAAAAGTACATATAAAATATTCTACATTTATTTCAATATAATCAATACATCATAATATATGTCATAATATTCCGTACATTTTATACGTATGGTATCATAGAAATGTAAGTACGTAATCTAAAAAGAGGACAACATTCAATTCGAAATGTACAGTAGGTTTTCCTAATTGTCACGAAACTAATCGTGTTGCTTTATTACATTAAAATAATACTTCCATACTCCATTGGTAGTATAACGAATCGGCCTCCATATATTACAATTTACGCGATCTCTGTCCACCTGTCCGTCGTTTAAAAACAAATTGACGTCAAAGCTACTACTAGAAAGAAAGTTTCGTGGTTATTAATGGAACATAAATTATACCAGAGCCACCGTGATTCATGGAATTATCCATAATATAATTCAGATTTACGTAACCACCGTTGGATCGTGGAAGTCCGCGAACTCATCAGTGCTAAATTCCTAAACCGTGAAAAATCTCTTTCCTCCGTCTGCTAGATGGAGCATGGAATTTGTTTACATAACGAGACGCGAGTAGAATTGCACGTGGAAAAAAGAACCAGAAGAGCCTTCGCCGATTCTCATCAGTCCCCTCAAAACGATACCATAATGTCACCTCGATCCAATGATGCAATCCAATCAAGAAAGTCGTACTTCCGTAATGCCGGCGTGGAATTTCTTTTCACCGTGGAACCAAGAATGAGTTCTTCAGGGTAGTTTCTCAAGCGAAAATGGAAAGAAAGAAGAAACCGAGTTACCCAGCTCGCGGCTAAGTGGACGACAGTGGGCCAATCGGGGCCTAATAATTGGCAAGAAAGAATGCGTCATACTTGCGAAAAGTGAAAAACAGCATATTAGCGATACTGTTCGAACAAATCCACGTTTAAGCCCCCTCTGCCAGTGATAAATCACTGTAAAAATATATCGGCTACTTGCCGATGTTAATTGCTGGAATGAATTCGATCCGCGCGTAGTCCTTTGGGGGCTGGCCCGTGTTCCATACAATAAACTATGCTTATTCGTTTTTCCGCAAATCCCCGAGTCACGTCGAAACTAATAACAGTCGCTATATCGTAGAAAGTTGATGTTTAAATCGACATAGTTCCCGGAGTTCGATCAAATTGCCCGTGCATTGCCACGCATTCGAAAAAGAACTCCCTCGAGTACGTGGTCGTGATCGAATCACGAAAACAGGAGAGGGAAGAATAGGCGTTGTTGCGACAGTCTGTGCGATTGGCTGCTGCTGAATTTCAAAACAGGCTATCTAATTGGTCACAGACACCATGACGATCTTGGCGAATTCGCAGCCTGCTGCGTTACGTGTGTGTACAATGGGGTACCAATTTGATAGACTACCTTGGTGCTCTTGAAATCTGCTTTTTCAAGTGTTTCGTCACGTGTTCTGACATGATAATAGAATAAATTAGCTGGGCTAATGGGACTGTTTTTATTTCGTGTTAGATAGGTAACAATAAGTCTGTGTTTGCTACTGTTTGCTTCTTTCGTCAGATTTTGAATACAATCCTATTTCTAGATGTGGTAGTTCTAGGTAATTACAGAAATTCACGTGATACTATCTTCATGATAGTGGCATAGATGGTGAATTGGCAGTTGGAATAACTTATTCTTGAAATGTATTGTTTTAGGTCTTTGATGATGTATCTTGGCATGATAGTGAAGTTAGGAACTCTATTTGTAGATGTGGTACCTCTAGATAGTTACATGACACTGTCTTCACGATTGTGTCAAAGATGGTGGATCCATTACATTGCAACGAGTGTGTCTTTGAAGTCTCTATTTATTGGGATCATACAGTACCCAATTAATAACTGACATCATAGTAATCATGGCTAATTCGTAATCTTGTATCTTAGATTACATGACATGGATTTGGTAAATTGGCAGTTGGAATAGCCTGTTCTTGAAGTTTATTTTTCTAGGTTTTCGATGGTGTATTCTGACATGAGAGTAAAGTTAGGTACGTGGATAATCCTTTCATGTTAAATACTAACGATGATTCTATTTGTACGATAGACAGACTATCTTCACGATTGTGTCAAAGATGGCAGATCCATTACATCGTGACGAGTATGTCTCTCAACTCCCAATTTATTGGAATTACATAGTACTCAGTTGGTAACTGATGTCATAGCAATCTTGGCTTATTCGCAATCTTCTATCTTAGATATACATGACACGAATTTGATAAATTGACAGTTGGAATAGCTTGTTCCTGTTCTTGAAATCTATTGTTCCAGGTCTTTGATGATGTATCCTGACATGATAGCAAAGTTAGGAATCCTATATGTAGATGTGGTACCTCTGGGCAATTACAGAAATTCACATGACACTATCTTCACGATTGTGTCAAAAATGGTGAATTCATTACATTATGACAAGTGTGTTTTTCAACTCTTAATTTATTGGGATCATACAGTACCCACTTAGTTAGTAGCTGACATCATAGTAATCTTGAATAATTCGTAATCTTCTATCTTAGACGTAGACATGTCATGAATTTGGTAAATTGGCAGTTGGAATAGCCTGTTCTTGAAATTTATTTTCCTAGGTTTTCGATGGTGGATCCTGACACGATAGTAAAGTTAGGAATCCTATTTGTAAATGTAGTACTTCTAGGCAATTACAGAAATTCACATGACACTATCTTCACCAATGTGTCAAAGATAGTAGATCCATTACATTGTGACGAGTGTGTCTTTCAACTGTCAATTTATTTATTGGGATCATACAATACTCAGTTAGTAAAAAACACTATAGCAATCTTAGCTAATTCGTAATCTTCTATCTTAGATTACATGACGTGAATTTGGTAAATTGGCAGTTGGAATAGCTTGTTCCTGTTCTTGAAATCTATTATTCTAGGTCTTCGATGATGTTTCCTGACATGATAGTAAAGGTAGGAATCCTATTTGTAGATGTGGTACCTCTAGGTAATTACAGAAATTCACATGACACTATCTTCACGATTCTGTCAAAGATGGTGCACCCATTATATTGTGACTAGTGTGTCTTTCAGCTCTGAATTTATTGGGATCATACAGTACCCAGTTAGTAACTGACATCATAGTAATCATGGCTAATTCGTAATCTTGTATCTTAGATTACATGACATGGATTTGGTAAATTGGCAGTTGGAATAGCCTGTTCTTGAAATTTATTTTCCTAGGTCTTCGATGGTGTATCCTGACCTGATAGTAAAGTTAGGTACGTGGACAATCTTTCTATGTTACGTTAAGTAAGTAACTAATACTAACTTAAGTAATACTAACGTCACCTTTAGCTCTGTTTGCTTTTTGATGATCCTATTTGTACGATAAATAGACGTGGTTCTTCTAAAAATTCGTGTAATCTATCAAACCAGTAGTTCTCCTATCTGCCAACTTACCAGACTCGTACAATATTTAATTAGTGACTGACACTGTGGCAATTTTATTCACATTTGCTGTTCTTCAGTTGACATGGCATAAGAACAAGGAGACTTTGGCTGCACCTTTGATGCTCTTGAAATCCATTCTTTTAGATCTTTGTCAGTTCTGACATGGTAGTAGGACAAGGTAGTTAACACCTTTCTTGTATAGTACTAAAGACTGATCCTCTGTTTACGTCAATGCTTTATTGCTCTCAAATAATGCAATACAGCTCTATTTATGGGTGTGGTACTTCTAGCCAATAACAAATATTCGCATAAACTACCTTTATGCGTGTGTCGAAGAAGGTGGATCTATTACATTATGACCAATCAGACCAGCATTCCTTCCTACTGCCAACTTACCAGACTCGTGCAGTATCTAATTAGCGAAAAACACCATGACAATCTCGACGAATTTGCAGTCCTTTACGTCATGCATACTATTCATGACGGTTATAAACATTTGACCACTTATTCTACAGAGTAACCAAAAAATTATGGTACTGAAATAGCTCCGTTTTTAAAAAAGGAAATGAATTTGAAAATCTATGACTTAGCCAGTGTGTTAATTGCAGTTTGCGAGGTAGGAATCTACTGTTCCTACTTGCGTTTGTATAATTAATGCTTCGCGACTAGAATTGTGGTCACGTGGAAAAAAATTAGATCCGAGTTCAGAGTAATCTACTCTACCTGTAGGTTATCCATACATAGACACGTACCCAGAATGGTAAAAATATGCGACTATCCCCAGACACGTTCGCGACAGTAAAATTGCTCGGACTGCTGTCTGTAAACATGTGTTCGCAGAGGGTTGGATATGTACACTGTCATGATTTGCTTTTCATTATTGCTATTTTCTCATGTACTGTCACCTAGAGCACTGTATTTAATACCTTCTGATTTTTCCTCATCACAAAGTATAATTGACTCTCAATCCCTACTCGTTCGATTATTATATTTCAAATTATAGATGAAAAATTATATTATTATTTGAAATAATGCAAAACACATGAAATATCAAAAGGAAATTAGTTGTTGGTGCATTAATTTATTCCTTCTTATATTGTTATGAAAAATATCGTCAATTTCATAGTAGGAAACTTGGAACTGGTACTTCTTTATAGCAAAAATCCTTCGTTTCAATATTATATTTCAAATTATAGATGAAAAATTATATTATTATCTGAAATAATACAAAACACATGAAATATCGAAAGGAAATTAGTTGTTGGTGCATTAATTTATTCTTTCTTATATTATTATGAAAAATATCGTCAATTTTATAGTAGAAAATATGGAACTGACACTTGTCTATAGCAAAAATCTTTCGTTTCAATATTATATTTCAAATTATATATGAAAAATTATATTATTATCTGAAATAATACAAAACACATGAAATATCGGAAGGAAATTAGTTGCTGGTGCATTAATTTATTCTTTCTTATATTGTTATGAAAAATATCGTCAATTTTATAGTAGGAAACTTGGAACTGATACTTGTCTATAGCAAAAATTCTTCGTTTCAATATTATATTTCAAATTATATATGAAAAATTATATTATTATCTGAAATAATACAAAACACATGAAATATCGGAAGGAAATTAGTTGCTGGTGCATTAATTTATTCTTTCTTATATTGTTATGAAAAATATCGTCAATTTTATAGTAGGAAACTTGGAACTGATACTTGTCTATAGCAAAAATTCTTCGTTTCAATATTATATTTCAAATTATATATGAAAAATTATATTATTATCTGAAATAATACAAAACACATGAAATATCGAAAGGAAATTAATTGTTGGTGCATTAATTTATTCTTTCTTATATTGTTATGAAAAATATCGTCAATTTTATAGTAGGAAACTTGGAACTGATACTTCTCTATAGCAAAAATCCTTCGACTACCAAGAGATAGTAGATCCACGAACAGAATCAGAATTTTCATGCCTCGAAACTTCTAATTAATGCAGGTGTACCTGACTGTGGTAGCTGAGGATTATTTTTTCGCTTTTAATAACGACGAAAAGGACTGAAATTATAATTCTTAACGTCACGTTGAGGAATAATAACGTTAACCACGAATGACAGTCGTCGAGTTCTTAACTGACATTAACTGTCAGGATTGATACGAATGTTTCGCATAATCCAGTGTAATAAACGTCAGATTTTTACGAACAGAGCAGGTGTCCCGATACCCGAGGCCAGTAGCGTATTTCACTCGACCCAAATATGTAGCTAACTTACATTCTGGTCCAAGATCCAAGCATAAAATGGCTCCTACAGGTATCTGTATGATCTCTTAGCTATGGAAAGTACAAGATAACTCGTGGATACAGCTGCTTTCTCATTCAACTTTCTGTATCGGTTCAATAAGGATTAAAAGTAAATTGCAAAACTCCGACATACTGCTGGATAGTGGTATCCTTTCAGCAATATCCAGGTGAAGTCTAATAAGCGAGCGCCGGTGTCAGTAGCGATGTAAATTAACGATACATAGCTTCCGAGGCTTGGCTCTGGCTATGGTTTAATGGTTTTGTATTTAGAAACTCGTATTTCCGATTACTCTCTATCTTATGTTTCGTGGAATTCAGCTTAAACAAATGTTGGCATTAAATGGACGATGAGTGCTATTAAAATGAAAGTGGTTGGCTCAGACTTTCGTTGTAATGGGGACGATGTTTAGTAAAAATCAGAAAGTGTAACATTTCGGTAGAATTATATATGTATATTTTATTCAAAGTAGTATAGAAGAAAACTTTTATTTATGGAAAAATAAAATAATAATTTTGTAATAGATAGAAATTTAATAATAATCGAATAGTTTATTGTAAATAGTAATTAATAATTTTATAACAGATTGGAATTTAATAACAATGGAATGGTGTATAATAAATAAGTAATTAATAATTTTGTAACAAATATTAATTCAGTAATAATTGAATGACTAATAGTAAACGATTAAATACCAATTTTGTAACAAATATTAATACAATAACAAATGGTAAATAATGAAATAATAATTCTGTGATAAGTATGAATTTCATAATAATTGAATATTAACTGAAAAATAACCAAATAATTATTTCATTATAATTTAATACTAATTTCCTATTAAATAATTATTTTAGTTATAATATTATTTAATATAACTATTACTTAACTGATATGAATAATGAAATAATAATTGTTTGATAAGTATTAATATCATAATAATCGAATATTAACTGATAAATAACCAAATAATAGTTTCATTATAATTTAATACTAATTTCCTATTAAATAATTATTTTAATAATAATATTATTTAATATAACTATTACTTAACTGATATGAATAATGAAATAATAATTCTGTGATAAGTATTAATTTCATAATAATCAAATAACATTAACTGATAAATAACCAAATAATAATTTCATTATAATTTAATACCAATTTCATTTTAAATAATTATTTTAATTATAATATTATGTAATATAACTATTACTTAACTGATATGAATAATGAAATAATAATTCTGTGATAAGTATGAATTTCATAATAATTGAATATTAACTAATAAATAATCAAATAATAATTTCATTATAATTTAATACCAATTTCCTATTAAATAATTATTTTAGTTATAATATTATTTAATATATCTATTACCTAACTGATTCAGGGCTAAAATTATTTACATGCCACAGAAAAATAATACATGTTTACCTGATAAATGTTATCTGGTTCAGAATTAAATCTCGTCGTAACCGATAAAAGAATAATATTTGGAATATCAATTAATGGACTGAATTAACGGGAAAATAATTATGAACCATTTACGATTACACAAAATTGCCAATGTAATACTCGAATCGGTGATTAAAGATAATCTCGTTTTACCGTACTGTACTCATAACCTTGGCGATGTGTAGCTGTCTTAAGTGAGAGATAGTAATAGCAAATTTGCATACCCAGCGCGCTGAAGGCTCGTGTACGGTAAATTCACTTCCGCGCATTAATTATGTAGAGCTTGATTTCACTAATAATTTACTGGATCGACGCGCCGTTACACGCACTTTGACACATTAATTCAGTTCCTTGTATATAATTGATTGTAGATCAATCACGCGTTTACAAAACATGGGTATTCGAAAACTGGGCAAAAATATCGCAGATATTTCGCGAATATAATTGGTTTTGCGTGAAAGCAACTTTGAAATATCCCGCTTATTGACACGAGATAAATTCAGATTGAGCATAATTAGCTACCGTTGCATCATTGTTTGCTACCGTTGAAATTTCATCGACGATTGTTATCTAAAACTGTTAACAACCTGGACGTTGTCTACGTTTGTCTTATATCTTTTATTATCTACGTTCTGGCTCACTGATTCCTCCATTTTTATAGGAATTACAGATTATTTATATTTTTTGACACAGTTTATTTAGAGTGGATAATAACCAAGTAATTTTCCCTTTAAATACTGCAGTATTGTACTATGCAAAAATATTTCTAACTTTCAGTGATATACTTATTATTAATTAAAACAAATTTGAAAAATATAATTTAAAATGTACAAATATTTTATATGTACATATAATTCAAAAATGTATTTCAATATGGATTAAAACATGAATTAATACCAGAACTATGAAAGTAGTTTTGCGTGTATTATATACACGTACATATTATAGTTCAATAGTTCTTGCATTAAATATATTAGAATATAAAATAAGTTGAAGGATAAAAATCTAATCAATATATCCTATCACCAGTTTTTAGAAAAAGATATTAATATTAAAAAAATCATTGTACCATAAATTTTCTCAGTTATTAAAAATGGTATAGTTATATATATATATATATAAAACATAAAACACTTTGGAAAATATAAATATATTGCAGGTTTCCAATTAATAAAATTTATCACCGCGATATCAGAAACCAGTGAAAACAGTATCATAAATTTACTATAAATATATAATCGATGCTGGAAACTTCCTTAAAAAAAAAAATTTCCTCAATTATTAAAAGTGGCGCATTTATATATATATAACGTAAAACACCTTGGAAAATATAACCTAAAATATTACAAGCATTCCACTTAATAAAATTTATCGCCGCGATATGAGAAAATAGCATAAACAGTACCATAAATTTTCCGTATATAATCGTTACTGGAAATTCTACTACCGTAACACGTTTCGTTCAGACGAACGTGTGATGCTCCACAGGAATGCGCGACGTGCGAGAAAAGACTGGCGATATTAGTCGAACGCCGACTGCAGCGCCGCCATTCGGCGATATTTTTCTGCGGAGCGTCTCTGACCCTCGCACCGAAACGAGTTTGAGGTTGGCCTTGTAGAGGGCTGTGTCGTACAGAGCCGCGAAGACGCGGCGGTTAATTGACAGGACAGCCGGTCGCGTGAATCGAGCCGAGTGGCTGACGCGTGCACGTGACTCGGTCACACTTTTCCCTCGATGGTATTAACCCGTACGAGGAAAGGTGTACAACCGCGACTCTCTTTCTTTCTTCGTGTCTCTCTTACCCGTGACTATCGGCCGTGCGGCCAGCACGTGCAACAGCACGTGGAATCGCGCGCCGCACGTGAGCCAGACTAGCGCGCTTGTGCAGGAATTATTATTATCCTTCGTTGCCCCACATCATCCACTCCGATGGTTTCTCCATCGTCGCCCGTCACTGACTCGTAGCTTGCGTCCGTCGACGTTACGCGTCGCCCTTGCTCCTGAATCGAACTTCACGGGAAAAAATCCACTCGCAGTCCTTGCCTATTCCCCGCTCTATATATACGCGTGTATACGTAAGTATTCGAACGGTCACATTTGGTAGGTTCAGCGAGTTGTACGCACGTGTTAAATCCAGGTGTCTGGAATGCTATGATATGCATAGCAGGGAAAAAGTTTCAAGATTATATTATTGATCAAGTCGTTATAAATACGTACCGCGAGGGCGCTAGTGTGTTGAGCGCGAAACGAGGTTAAGGTTGTTATAACAATGGCGGGTGAATGAGTGTCACTTCGAATCTTTTTCATTTATATATATGTGTATATATTTATATTTTCATATATACTTTGACGTATTATATATAAAGTTGGGTGCATAATGTGTTATAAACTGTTTTCTCCTTAACCACTGCAGATATTGATACAATTTTTTTTTAAATTAATCAATCAAAGATGGCTAATTATTTAATATGCATCCAATTATTTTGGGACTACTTTTTGAAGTTATAAAAATTATCTCACCTACTTTTTCAAGTAAATAAATATATAAATATTTATATGTGTTGAAGTCCTTGTATACCATTTATATTTTACTCATTAAAAGCAACAAATATGGATGTTTAAATACAGTAACTCCTTACTATACTATACTATAGTATAATATACTTCACAATACTATACTATACTACACACTATACTGTACTATACTATACTATACTATATTATACTATGCTATAATATAGAAATTTGTATGCTGCGCATAGTACATAGTACATGGTATGTACTATACTATACTGTAGTATATTATACTATGCTATAATATAGAAATTTGTATATATGTCGTTGCAGTGATAGCAACAAGATGAAACCAACAACGGAACAAGTTTTCGCAGATAGTATACGACTTCCTTTATTCGTATAGGCGCAGTTTCCCAGCTATTAAAATTACCACGCGAATTTTATTAGACAACTTAGAGTAGGCTTTCGGTGGATTAAACTAACTGAATAAATGGTTAGCCGGAAGTCCAGTGAAAATCCAGTGAACGCTGGTGAACTTACAGAACCTTTTATGAGACCAATCCAGTAGCCTGTCTTACAATCATTAGGGGTATCATGCACGATCAGAGTGTAGATGTTTTGTTTCCGAATGGAAAGTTATACATAATTGCATGTTAATTCGGAGTAACTTTCATAAGTCTTAAGAAAGTTTCGGTTTCATATGAACATATTACGTAATGTCACTGTCTGATGAAAATAATGATGTTGGAAACAATGAAACTGCGATGTGAGCGATATATAACTACATCGAAAATATTCTAAGAAAATTAAACGTATAGGGAGTAGTATCGCGTGAAAATCTTTACGAATTTAGGAAATTTTCAGTTATCTTAATTTCTACGAATAATCGTTCAATAATTTAATAATTATTTATAACAATTTATAATAGTGTAATAATAATTTGTTAATCATTTGATGACTTCTAATGTTACAATTAAATATAAACAATTATTTGATACAAATATTCTTTCGTAATAAATTAAATAAATAATTATTTCTAGTTAATAATTATTTCCTTATTCGATATACTACGAAATTTAAGAAGAAAGGGGAAAGAAGAGAAAGTAGGTCAGAGAAATATTATTGCCACTGATATATAAGGTGGTCCACATAATTTGCACACCTCGAATAACTTTTAAGCTATGCATTACACAAAAAAATTTTTCGTTTGAATGTAGCATGGTTCAAAAGGACACATCATATAGTACGTGAACCTCCCCTGTAAAATAGGTGGAATTTCAACGATTTTAAAGTAAATTTCATTATTTTATGTTATAAAATACATATATATTCTCTACATGAAAATATCAAAAAATCGAATGTTTGGAAAAAAGTACTGACCTATATTAACCGTAATCTAATTGTAAATTGCACGGACTACTCTGTATATACGAATCTAGTAAATAGTCTAGTGAGTCTAGTAACAAAATTGGACTACAATCCTAATCCTATTACATGTATGAATCTAGTAAATAGTCTAGTGAGTTTAGTAACAAATTACAATCCTAATGCTATTGAAGATAGGAAAAAATTGTGAAAAAATTTTTCATCGTTTAATATGACCTACTATTGTATAGTACGATTTCTTCCGGAAGTATTTTAGTATAATTGTAGAGTTTAATTGCAATTGTCTTTTTTAATGGAGACACATAATATTTTTTTAACGTCTTGATAACCAAAATAAAATCTCCAATTATTAGCTCATTTACAATATTCTTAATATTAAAATTAATTTTCCAGTAACAAAATATTGTTCAATATATTATTTAAGAATCTGTCTTAATAAAATTTATATAAAGGATAATATTGTAAAATATTTTCAAATTTACGAAGATAAATCTACACACGAGAAATCCTTGTGAAAATTTAATCATTATTAATTAATTTTTACTTTTATATAAAAATAATTCAAGGATACTATCGAATATATTAAATCACAAGCTTTTGTCAATCAATTTTTCGACAGTGTAATAAACTAAACATTGCAATAAGATCATTTAACTGATTTAACCTTCGTCTCACGGTAAACAAGCCAATTAAAGGCACGTTTTCAAGATTTAAACCTATAAAATTCCATGGAAACTCGGCACGATTAGTAACGGGAATGCCAAATAAAATATATTCTTCAATTTAAAGCCACGTAAACGTGTATATGTAATTCATATATTCTTTGGACATTTTCTTAATATGGAGGGCTTTAACGCCTCGATAGAGGGCGCAACATTGTTAGGGTTAAACCGTTACGCAGCACTCCATCGTTTGAATATTTTCCTGTCAGATAACGATTGAAACGATCGTTTGATGCACGAAAGGGAATATTATCCACAATTTTATTGACAATAAAATATAATAATACCTTATTACAACGAATAAAACTGGTTTACGGGCTAACGAGATCGAAGAAAAATGTAATCATATTTCAGAAATAACGGTTTTCCTACAAAGAGGAAATATATACTAATGGAATTCGAGCATCATTTCTAGTTTCGCTTCAAAAAATTCGACAGGAGGTCAAGATTTAGTATGCAAAACAAAATGGCAGAGAGCAAAGGATGAAATGGGTTTGCAGAGAATTCTAATAAAATTCATTTATCTGTGTAATGAAGTTCAAACACAAATTTAATCATATTTCGGAAATAATAATTTTTCTATAAATAAGAACTATGTAATAATGGAACTCGAGGATCACTTTTATACTTCTGGTTCATGAAATTTGACTCGAATTCAAGGTTTGATACGGAGAACAAAATGGCAGATAGCAAAGGACGAAATATGATAATTGGAAGAGAATTCTAATAAAATTAGTTTACCTGTATAATGAGACTTAAGCACAAATTTAATCATATTTCGCAAATAATAATTTTTCTATAAAGAAGAACTATATAATAATGGAACTCGAGGATCACTTATATTTCCGGTTCAAGAAATTCGACGAGAATTCAAGATTTAATATGCAAAACAAAATAGCAGAGTTTATCTGTACAATGAGACTGAAGCAGAAATTTAATCATATTTCGCAAATTATAATTTTTCTATAAAGAAGAACTATGTAATAATGGAACTTGAGGATCACTTATACTTCCGGTTTATGAAATTTGATTCGAGTTCAGGGTTTGATACGGAGAACAAAATGGCAGATAGCAAATAATGAAATATGATAATTGGAAAAGAATTCTAATAAAATTAGTTTACCTGTATAATGAGACTGAAGCAGAAATTTAATTATATTTCGCAAATAATAATTTTTCTATAAACAGAAAATGTATACTAATGGAATTCGAGGATAACTTCTACTTCCGGTTCAAGAAATTCTACTAGAATTCAAGATTTAATATGCAAAACAAAATGGCAGAGAATAAAGGACGAAAGATGATAGTTTTCAGAGAATTCTAATGAAATTAGTTTACCTGTATAATGAGACTTAAGCACAAATTTAATCATATTTCGGAAATAATAATTTTTCTATAAAGATGAACTACATAACAATGGAACTCGAGGATCGCTTATACTTCCGGTCCAAGAAATTTGACTGGAGTTCAAGGTTCGATACGGAGAACAAAATGGCGGGGGGCAAGGGGTGAAAGGTGATGCGTGGAGGGGAATTTTACTGTAACAATTTTGAATGCTGTCACGTACAGAGGAGCCGACTCACCGTGTGAGATTATCGTGATTAGCATCTGTAGAAGGAAGTGTTCTACTTTCATGAGAGCGAAAGAGAAACGAAGAATGGGAAAAGGGTAGGGCTGTAATTGTCTGGCATAAAGGCGAACGCGAGAGGGAAGAAAGGGAAGGGAAAGAGAAAGAAGAAAAGCAGCAAAGATTGACGCTCTTGGCTAGTTAATTGCGACGATTAGAGGTAGTAAACTTAGCGGGATTTGCCTACCAGCCTTGTGTGCACTAGATCAAATTTACCGACACGAAACAGCGCATGCTGGGTTACGTGTTATACGTGATACGATGGTCTTGCTCTTATTATGTTAATATCTCGGTTATTACTATGCACGACTAAATTTTTCATCGTGCTTTCAATTTAACCGTTGTACGTTATGAATTTAATAAGCTAGCTTGTAATAGAATTAACCCCTGGAAAGAAATATTTCTGATGGAACTATCGTATAGTAAAATTATTATTTGCAATTATTGAATTATTTGAGATGGGTTCTCCTTTCTTTCGAATTATTTAATAAATTTATCTCGGTTATTACTCTGCACGACTAAATTTTTCATCGTGCTTTCAATTTAACCGTTCTACGTTATGAATTTAATAAGTTAGCTTGTAATAGAATTAACCCCTGGAAAGAAATATTTCTGATGGAACTATCGTATAGTAAAATTATTATTTGCAATTATTGAATTATTTGAGATGGGTTCTCCTTTCTTTCGAATTATTTAATAAATTTATCTCGGTTATTACTCTGCACGACTAAATTTTTCATCGTGCTTTCAATTTAACCGTTCTACGTTATGAATTTAAGCTAGCTTGTAATAGAATTAATCCTTGGAAAGAAATATTTCTGATGGAACTATCGTATAGTAAAATTATTATTTGCAATTATTGAATTATTTGAGATGGGTTCTCCTTTGTTTCGAATTATTAAATAAATTTATCTCGGTTATTACTCTGCACGACTAAATTTTTCATCGTGCTTTTAATTTAACCGTTGTACGTTATGAATTTAATAAGCTGGCTTGTAATAGAATTAACCCTTAAAAAGAAATATTTCTGATGGAATTATTGTATAGTAAAATTATTATTTGAAAAAAGAAGAAAAATAATAATAATTATTTCCATAACGAAATTATTGAATTATTTGAGATGGATTCTCCTTTGTTTCGAATTATTAAATTAATTTATGTGTATGTGATACACTTGAACTTAATAAAGCGAAGAGAAAATGAGATAGGATGAATTAATATTTTAAAAAGAAAATTTGATATGGGACCTTATCTATTGTAAATTATATATTAAATTCGTATATGTATAAGATGCATTGAATTATCATTTGAAAAAAGTAATATTTGAAATGGATATCTTATATTACAAATTATTCAATAAACGCGTGAGATTATGATACATTTAAATTTAAGAAAGTCAAGAGGAAAATTACATTTTGAGCAATGCATTTTTATTACAGTATTGTGAATAAAATATATAGTAAAATGTATAGTAGAAGAAATTATGATAAGATTCTGTTTAACTTAAATGAGAACATATTAAAAACAATTTATTGGTACAAATAAAAGATCAATGAATAGTAATTAAATTTAAGTAAAATTCGTAGAAATTCAATTCAGACATTTAGATTAAAGATCACAATAAATATAAATATTATAAAATGTATTTACAAATTTCAATCATCTTGTATATCGATTTTCATATTTTTTAAATAATTCATTCCTAAATTGAAATTCAATTTTAATCGAAATTAAAAATTTCAGAACAATATCAATAATTAAATTATATTTAAAAAATAACACCCGAATCCGAGAAACACATTTAAAAGTTTTCAACTATAATACACGAAAAAATTTATCATAAAAGTAGGTCAAACTAATTTTCCAAATTACGACGAATATTTAACAATCCTTCACAAGCACAATCATTTTCATTCTTATTCATAATCACGGAATACATTATTCGACTCGACACTTTCTCACAGCCCAGTGATCAATAAGCAACAATTTAGGCGGCAATTTAAACTGGCCATGTCACATTCGCTACTTCCATCCATTAAAATTTACAACGCGTGGTCAAAAAATTGAGAAAAATAAACAATTTACGCGAAATAACAATTTTCACAGAATTTTCAATTTTCCGAAGTGTCTACCGAATCTTGTCATCGTAAAACTCTTTTAACACAGTGGAATCACACACGTGAAACGTCACCTGTCTTCCATCCTGTCAGCCAAGAAACGGTCAATCCGAATAACTCTCACGTAATACGATAAAAGAAAGATTGTCCACATACCTGGCCTGAGTCTCTCCTGCGGAGGGTATCCTAACACCTGTGTTCCAGTCAGAGACACGACGATCAGAATTTTGGCAACTATCATCTTCATTGTCACTCCTGGCCTGAGCTACTCTAAGCACAAATAGTCGGCGAGCGTGTGGTAGGTACCGTGACACGAGAAGCGCGTGACCGAGTGTTTTCGTTGTCGAAACTTTCGATTTATTGTGAAAGATCGTTAATTGACAATCTAAGTCTGTCGTGACGGTAACCGGCAGAGCTCCTGCCGCTGTCGTACTGTGCGATAGTCTGGAGGGTCGACTGGCGCTTTCACTGGTTTTATAGGTGCGCAGGAAAGCACTTCTTCTGGAAGGGGGGATTCTACGCGACTCTTTGATACGTTACTGGAACTTTGTGTAGTATAGGAGTCGTAAAATAGCGTTACCCCAGCTGTTAACGAATTTTTTCGGTGCCTTGATCTAATATCGTTAGACTTAAGTCGATGGTGTGTCGGTGAATTATTCTTAGGTTGTGTCCTTGAAAATTACAATTGACTTGATTTTCGTTTTTCAGTTTTAATCATTGCGTATTTTCACCTTTGAAAACGCTTGTTTTTTGGTTTTGAGTGGGTTTGTGGTAGGTTTAGATTTTTGATTATTGCGTTTCTTGATTTTTTAAAGTGATCGTTTATTGTTAAGATTTTACTCTTTTGTAGTGTATGTGTGGGTATGTGACGTAGGTGTAACGTATGCGAAGCAGATGTTCGTTTATATATTTACGAAATTTTGTTTATAATTGAGTATTTTATTGGTGGTTAGTATTAAATTGTTTCGATTTGCATACCTTGTGTATTATATAATACTAGATATATTATTTTATTATAAGTGCTTTTATTATAGTACAATTTTCGGTAATATATGATATTATTTTCCATTACATTATTTGTTACATAATATATTGCATTATATTAATATATATTAATATACGTATATATATTAGAGAATTGATCAGAATAATTACACAATGTATCTACAGATTTGGTGAAATTGACAATTTTCTTAAAAATTGTAATTGTTTAAGAAAATTTCTGTATTATTAAAATGATTCTTTTTTGAAAAATAACAGATGTGATTGATAAATAAGTTGTATTAGGGACTAAGGGACAAGAAATACTAACAAAATGAAATTAATTAAAACTTGAGAATCTAGAGAAATAATTGAAGTTCATTAATTAATTTTATTCATATTACATTACATATTATATTATATTAATATATATTAATATACGTATATATATTAGGGAAATAGTCAGAATAATTGCACAATATGTCTACAGATTTGGTGAAATTGACAGTTTTAATAAAAATTGTAATTATTCAAGAAAATTTCTGTATTATTAAAATGACTCTTATTTAAAAAATAACAGATGTGAATGATAAATAAGTTGTATTAGGAAATAAGGAACAGGGAATGCTAACAAAATGAAATTAATTAAAGATTGAGAATCCAGAGAAATAACTGAAATTCATTAATTTATTTTATTTATTTTACATTACATATTATATTATATTAATACATATTAATATACGTGTATATATATTAGAGAATTGATCAGAATAATTATTCAACATGTCTATAAATTTCGTGATTTTTGACAGTTTTATTAAAAGTTGTAATTATTTAAGAAAATTTTTGTATTATTAAAATGAGTTTTTTTTTAAAATAACAGATGTGATTGATAAATAAGTTGTATTAGGAAATAAGGAACAGGGAATGCTAGCAAAATGAAATTAATTAAAGATTGAGAATCTAGAGAAATAACTGAAGTTCATTAATTAATTATATTTATAGCCAACTTCGATATATAACATCCTGTTCTCACACGAAAGTAATTTATACATTCTAATACACATTGATCAATTATAAACGTATCTTCTCATTAA
Source organism: Eufriesea mexicana (assembly GCF_001483705.2). Taxonomy (NCBI): domain Eukaryota; kingdom Metazoa; phylum Arthropoda; class Insecta; order Hymenoptera; family Apidae; genus Eufriesea; species Eufriesea mexicana. The sequence continues at coordinate 194,335 of NW_016912167.1, forward strand.
CAGAATTTCTTTCTTTCCGAACTCATTAGAAGATGCATTCGTTATACTTCTTCGTAGATTCTTTCCTATTTACAACGGTAATTTGTGATTGAAAGAGACATAGTTTCACATGACATATTAAATTGATACCGCCTATTCGTCACGTTCCTATTTATATTCGACGAGAAAGATATGCTAAAACCAGACAGGCACATAAAGTAAAAATAACAAGAAAGACGTGATAGTATCGCAAAGTGTTGAAAGTTAGGATCATGAACATTGTAATACAGATATTACATAAAGGTTGTATCAGAAAGAAAAAAATTGGTTACAATCATATACGCAGAAAAAATGAAATTGAAATGGATTCAGTGGTCTGTACAAGAAAAACAATTGAAATAAATAAATAATTACATTTCTCAACAAACTTTTCAGTAATTTTTGCAATTTACAAATAGATATATTTTTAATAAGATATGTTGTTAGTAACAATTTTTTTTATTGAAAATTTGTCATATTGTCACATAGAATGGTTATTTTCCAATGGACTCTTTTTTTTTTATTATTCATAATTTTTTCTTTTAAATTTACCTAGAGGGACATTTGGAAAATTGTTGCAACAATTAAATTTAATAATGTTATCATTACAGAATGAGTAATATTTGTATTTTTGCAATTTTGTGAAATTGGTAATACCATATCGATTACTATAAATGGAAATTTTTGAAATTTCTATCATAAAGAAATAAAAATTATTCGAAGCATACTAATACTTTTGTGACTATTTATACTATTTTATTAATCCTATTTTTGTTACACTGTATAGTTATCCTTCCAGTAATATTTTTCTTTATAGCTTATAAATAAATCGGAAATTTAATTAATATGCCTCTTTCCATTGGTAAAAATATCGAATCTTCTATTCTAATCTATAATCTGTGCCTAGAAATAATTCTGCTACTTTAATCTCTAGTTTCTTTACTTCAATTCCAATTTTTGCTACATTACATAATTATTTTTTAATAAATAATTCCTTTTTCTCTATAGTTTACAAATAACTCGAAAATTTAGTTAATATATCTTTTCCTATTGATGGAAATTTCGATACTATATACTGTAATTCTTAGTTTTCATACACCAGATAATTAGTTACATAATTATTTTTCAATAAATAATTTTTTCCTCTATAGTTTACAAATAACTCGAAAATTTAGTTAATATACCTGATTCTATTGAAGTAAATTTCGATACTATTTACTCCAATTTTAATTTTTCCTACACTAGAAAATTATTCTTCAGTAAAAATTTTATTTTAAAATTAAAATTTTATTATTTTCAGAAAAAAAAGTTATATTTTTTTCTCTATAGTTTGCAAATAACTCGAGAGTTTATTTGATACACCTGTTCCTATTGATGTAAATTTCGATACTATTTACTGCAATTCTTATTTCTCATACACCAGATAATTATTTTTCAGTAAATAATATTTTTTGTCTATAATTTGCAAATAACTCGAAAATTTAATTAATACACCTGTTCCTATTGATATAAATTTCGATACTATTTACTCTACTTTCTATTTTCTCTGCATCAGATGACTCTTTAATGTAACAATTTATTTCTCCATACTTTACGAATAACTCAAAAGTTTAATTAATACACCTGTTTCCGTTGGTGAAACTTGCGGAATTTCAACTCCAATCTATAATCCATTTCAAGAAATACCTCTGTAACTTTAATTTCTAACTTCCTTACTTCACTTCCAATTTTGCTACATTATTCGATTATTTTTGAATAAATAACATTTTCCTCTATAATATGCAAATTAAACTCGAAGGCTCAATTAACATATCTGTACCTATCGATGTAAATTTCGATACTATTTACTCTACTTTCTATTTTCGTGGCAGCAGATGATTATTTTCCAAAAAATTATCTCTTCCTGTATAGTTTACAAATAATTCGAAAGTTTAATTAATGCACCTGTTCCCGTTGATAAGAATTGCGGAACTTGCACTTTGGAAGAATAATAATCGTTCGGAGCCAGTAATTGGAGATACGTATATGCTCCTGTGACTTACTACATCGAACCGGTACGGAGCACCGATTCGTTGATAAGACACTGGCTGAACTCGCGAGGAAAATCACAGAAAGTATGCAAACGAAGCTTCTGACAGTTCAATAGCGGCTGTTTCGTTGTTTCGCTCTCTTAACAATTTATACCAGTTTGACACAGAGCTCTGCTCGCGCGACTTATCATCGCTTACCCGCTCCGTACTAACAATCGCACTCCGCCACGCTGATCGATCGTTAAGTTCGCCTGGACATGAATTATGGTTAAAGTTATAAGATTCAGGATTTGATCGAACATTCCCCGTTTACTTTCGTGATATCGTTAGCTCGATCGTGGACGCTAGTTAGGACCGAAAGCGGAATTATCTATTTAAACGAGAAATTGATCTTCGATATTGTCGTTTCCGAGTACCAATCGATAACCGTGTGTCGCGGTTCTATTGAGAGATAGCTCGCGCCACTTTGTATATACATGCACGGGGACTAATATAGTTGGTGGCAATGGAAATCATTTTTCAGCAAATTTTCGTGAAACGAAATTCTTATCTGACAATGAGTCGATAAAATATTGGGATGGATAGTAATTAGCTGGGTGAAGTTATAGAATCATTTTTATGGTTTTTAATTTTGTTTTTAAGTGAGACGAGTGTAGTCGAATGAAGTTTATTTGATTTATGTTTAATTTTGTGTTTAATAATTAATTGGAAGATTACTGATTTATAGTTCCGTGTAATTAACGTGTTGTAATAACGAATGTATCATGTGGTAGTGTACCAGAGAAGTAATTTAGAAATATAGAAATGTAGAAATAGAGATATATAGGAGTATAGTGATATAGAAATGTGGATATAGAAATATAGAAATATGGGAATTTAGGTGTGTACGAATATGGAAATTTTGAAATTTAGAAATTTAGAAAAATGGAATTATAAAAATGTAGATATGTAAATATATAAAAATACAAGAATATAGAAATGTAGAAGTATGGAAATATAGAAATATGAAAATATAGAAATATAAAGGTATGGAAATATGAAAATATAGAAATATAGAATTATGGAAATATAAAAATATAGAAATACAGAAATATAGAAATATGGAAAGTTAGAAATATAGAAATATGAAAATATAGATATACACGAATATAGTAATTTAGAAACGTAGAAATGTAAAAATATAAAAATACAAAAATATAAAAATGTAGAAGTATGGAAATATAGAAATATGAAAATATAGAAATATAAAGGTATGGAAATATGAAAATATAGAAATATAGAATTATGGAAATATAAAAATATAGAAATATAGAAATATGGATAGTTAGAAATATAGAAATATGAAAATATATATATGTACGAATATAGTAATTTCGAAACCTAGAAACATAAAAATATAAAGATGCAAAAATATAGAAATATAGAAGTGTGGAAATATAGAAATATAGAAGTATGGAAATATGAAAATATGAAAATATAGAAATATAAAATTATGGAAATATAAAAATACAGAAATATAGAAATATAGAAATATGGAAAGTTAGAAATATAGGAATATGAAAATATAGGTATATACGGATATAGTAATTTAGAAACGTAGAAACGTAAAAATATAAAAATATAGAAATTAGGAAATTTGGAAACATAAAAATGTAGAAATATAAAAATATACAAAGAAATGTAATAATATAGTAATATATCACTGTAGCAGTATAACAGTATAGCATCATGCAATACAGCAATATAAAAACATAGTAATATGATAATACAACACCACATTATCATGGAACTATAACAATATAATAACATGATAACACGGTATATATCTCGGATATATTATTTAGAATATTATTTGTATACATTGTATGAAGAATATGTCAACACAGCAATATAATTACTTTAAAATATACCGCTATAACGATATAGCAATGTATGAATATAAAAATACATATAGTAACGTAATAATAAAGTAATTGCTACTTCACACGATATTTAAATAAAAGACAAGCATTTTTGTCATACTTATATGCAATATTGCATGTCGCAAACTAATTTTCTAGAAATCGTAATTGAACTAAACTCGATCTAACGAGTTCAGTTTAGCTGCCAAATTCCTTATAATCTAACGTTTTCCCATTGATCACCCTGATTTTTAACCATCCAATTGAAAATGACTGAAATTATACACTTTCACTTTTTATCGCTTTTCGAGCTATTTAGACAGTCAAAGTAAATATCTTTTGACTCTTTTTAACAACCTACACCTATAGTCCCCGAGGTAATTTATCACCTGACCATAACCCATACACCAAGGCGATCAGGCTCGCGTGCAGGTGACCTGCACGTGGTCTGCAATCAGCCTCGTCATAACCGACTCAGCTGATATTTATTATTAGAAAAATCCAAAAAGCACACACCTCGCAATTTTTCATTTCCATCCTGAAATCTCATTCTCGTAAACATAATCAATAAGACGTTTTTATTACGCCAATCTCCTAAAAATGCTCCAGAATGCTTGAAAGACAGTATTGTAGATCCTGGTTTCAGAGAAAATCAAATATAAATATAATGAATTAAGCTAGGACTCTAATAAAAGGTAACATTTTATTGTAGTAGTACACAGTACATTAATATCCAAAGTTCAGGGCCGTACCTAGGTATTTATTTCTGAACATTTACCTGAGAGAATGTCTTCTGAGGATTTCATTGAAAGACTCTGTATATCTTCATTCAGGGTTAACCCAACCACAATTTTAAAGAATTTAGATCTTTAACAGATAATACAGTTGTAGTAATACCAATTTTAGTATTTACAGTTCAGGGTCGTACTTAGATATTTATTTTTGGGCATTTACCTGAGAGAATGTCTTCTGAGGATTTCATTAAAAGACTCTGTATATCTTCATTCAGAGTTAAACCAACCACAATTTTTAAATCTTTGTGTCTTTAATAGATAATGCAATTGTAGTAGTACCAATTTTCATGTCTACAGTTCAGGATCGTACCTAGATATTTATTTCTGGACAGTTACCCAATAGAATGCCTTCTGAGGATTTCATTAAAAGCCTCTGTAGATATTTCATTCAGGGTTAAACCGACCACAATTTTAAAAAATTTAGATCTTCAACAGATAACACAGTTGTAGTAGTACCAATTTTAGTGTCTACAGTTCAGGATCCTATCTAGATATTTATTTTTGTGTATTTACCTGAAAGACTGTCTTCTGAGGATTTTATTAAAAGACTCTGTATATCTTTTATTCAAAGTTAAACTAATTTTAAAAATTTGGGTCTTTGATAGATAATACAGCTGGAGTAGTACCAATTTCAATATTCACAGTTCAGGATCCTACCTAGATATTTATTTCTGGACAATTACCTAAGAGAATGCCTTCTGTGGATTTCATTAAAAGACTCTGCATATCTTTTATACAAAGTTAAACTAATTTTAAAAAATTTGGGTCTTTGATGGATAATACAGCTGGAGTTGTACCAATTTCAATATTCACAGTTCCGGATCCTACCTAAATATTTATTTCTGGACAATTACCTAAAAGAATGCCTTCTGAGAATTTCATTAAAAGCCTCTGCATATCTTTTATACAAAGTTAAACTAATTTTAAAAAATTTGGGTCTTTGATGGATAATACAGCTGGAGTAGTACCAATTTCAATATTCACAGTTCAGGATCGTACCTAGATATTTATTTCTGGACATTTACCTAAGAGAATGTCTCATGTGGATTTTATTAAAAGATTCTGTGACTCTTTCATTCAAAATTAAATCAATCACAATTTTCAATTACAATTTAAATCTCTTATACAAGATACAGTTGCAGTAGTACCAACTTCAGTGTTCACTGTTCAGAGTCTTATTTATTAGATATTTATACTTGGACATGCTGAATAAATGGCTTCTGGGAATCTGATTGAAGAAACGTGGATTTGATTGAACCACGAGTGTGAGAAAGGCACAGTTATTTGAACACACTGTAGATATTCTGATTAATAACGGACTAATTCCTTCATTGTTAATTGTTCATTAATTAACATGACTAACTCGATTCTTGTGAACCCAGTTTCTAGAATCGGTGGGGATAATAGTAGATGCGAAAGTAGGTAGAAATGCGGATGTTTACGTGGGCAGTACTCCAGTAGCTCTAAAACAATGATTTTCAACTACTGTGCAGCTGCATATTATCGACTCGTTATAATTTTTAATGATTTACTCAAAGATTTTTATTTCTTTTTTCTTAAATTGTTAAATACAAAAATGACAGCATCCAGTGCAACAACAACTGCATAGTGTACTCAAAATACCTATCTATGTGTGGCATATTAGTATATTTTTTATCGTGTCACAGAATTTTTGCAATCACCTTATGTATGTCCTGCGATACGAGGAAAGGTGAAAATCACTGTAAAGGTATAAAAGAATTGCATCAAGCATCGAACAAAAATGCAACGAATGTCTGACGTAATCCGAGACAGCTCTGTTATTTAAATGTATTACACGTATATAGCACATATTCCTGGACAGCAATAATACCAGATGGACATGGGTCAGACAGCTGGTAACACCTACAGTCCTCAGGTCCGTGAACATTAGTCAGACCAGAGAAAAGAGTCATGAACTGCGTATGTCACCGGCTTTAATCACGCATAGTTTGTTTAAATGTTTTTCGAAATGTTTTCTAAAAATATTTTATCTAAAATCCATTTTATATCAATACTAATATTGCATCTATTATTATCTAATTTCAATAAATAAAGCGTTGGGATGATTTGAAATTGGTCAAATTCGCGGAACCTGGTGTGATGATTATTTAATTTATGAATAATAATATAACATAATTTTTGAAAAATTAAAGAATTATAATATTTTATCCATTGTTATCTAATCTCAATAAATAAAGCGTTGGGATGATTTGAAGTTGGTCAAATTCGCGGAACCTGATGTGATGATTATTTAATTTATAAATAATAATATAACATAATTTTTGAAAAATTAGAAAATTATAATATTGCATCCATTATTATTTAATCTTAATAAATAAAGCGTTGGGATGATTTGAAATTGGTCAAATTCGTGGAACCTGGTGTGATGATTATTTAATTTATATAAAGTAATTTAACGTAATTTTTGAGAAATTAAAAAATTAATAGTCCACCTTGTATATAGCATGTCTATGGATCTATCAAGAACTCAACTTGCGACACTCTCCTTTTCATAGAACAATAATTTATTCGCAGAATCATGGACGCATCTGAAAGGGTTGAAACTGACCTTTCGCATAATTTGCATCATAACAACGTGTTCACCTTCACAGACGCACTTCTGTGATGGCGGTAAAAACACGTCCAATAGACGTAATACAGATCCACCTCTAGTGAACATTTATCATTCTCGAACAGCTAATCATATCGCGATAGAATGTGCATGTGTATTTAAACAAATTCATAACTACTTTTAAGTGATTAATTCTAGAATTATTTTACAGAGTACATTCGTTAATCAATGTATACATATTTGTAAAAAAATATGTGCTCCACACACAGCCAAAAATATGACTATAGATCTCGATAATTTAGAAATTTATCTCAAAATTTTTACAGATTTTTAATTATTTTTACACGAGATGTTTTAAACTTATTTTATAGGATATATTTAAGCAATAATATATATTATTTGAAAAAATATACAGCTAACCATATTACAGTAGAATTTATATGGGGAGACACTCGAGAAAATTTCGATAGACTTTTCATTATTTTTAACTAAATGTTTCAAAATTATTTTATAAAATATATTTAAGAATTACATAAAATAGGATATATATTATTTATGAAAATATACTCGATCAGTATACAGCAATATATGACGATAGAATATGACATATATATATGTATATGAGAAAATTTACGTGAAATATTTTTGAAATATTTTAAATTTGAGCATTGCTGCACCTTACTCTATAAACAATTACATAAAATAAAATGTATATTATATATAAAAATATACTCGATCAGTACAGGGACAATATATGACAACATATGTCGATAGAATTTGACATATATATATATATATGTATATGAGAAAATTTACATGAAATATTTTAAATTTGCATTTTACTCTATAAACAATTACATAAAATAAAATATATATTATTTAGAAAAATATACTCGATCAGTACATAAATAATATATGACGATAGAGTTTGACATATATATGTATATAGGAAAATATACATGAAATATTTTTGAAATATTTTAAATTTGAGTGTTACTGCATTTTGCTGTATAAACAATCAATCATATTATCACAAAAATTTCAAAACACATTTCAAAATTATTTTCCAATACATTTAAGTATCGATACTTATTGCATACAAAAATGTACATACTCGATAACCTAATAGTATCACGACGAAATTTATTTGCAATACACAAAAATTAATTAATTTTACAAAAGACGTTTTAACACTATTCACCACGATATCAGTCGAAAATGTGAATAAATAAATTTTTCAGTCAAAACCTATTAGAATTGAAATGGCTATAGCAATCCAATAGGATTTTCCTCTCTTATTTATGTAAAAAGGTTAGTTCACCAGGATATTAGTCGAAAATGTCAATAAAATTCAAATACATATTCAAATACACATTCGAGTACTCGTGTACATCGTATCACATATACAATTTTCGACACGTTATTTCCGCATCATTCTACATAGTCAAATTTCGAACGTTCTTACAAACTCTTCTCACTGCTCTCACTCTCCATGGAAATTAACCAACTCCATAACGAGCAACCATACCTACACACAGACACCGATCCCTGTCCCACTGAGAAGGGACTCTAGTAACAGACGTATCCGAAACGTCCGTGTAGATATCAACTCCATAACGAGCAACCATACCTACACAGATACCGATCCCTGTCCCACTGAGAAGGGACTCTAGTAACAGACGTATCCGAAACGTCCGTGTAGATCGGCAATAACGAACTAAATGGATGATGCCGTGTTAAGAAAATTATAAAATTGACGTTCGAGCGTTTTTGTTCGTTTGCAGAAACGCCGCCTCGTTATATGGTCTTTAACGATTTGAACGTTCAATCCGTGTTACGAGACACGTGAAACAATGACTCGTGACCTTAATTTGTCAGCGTTTTTCTTAACAAGCAGGAACTTATTATTAGCCCACTTACGAGTGAAGCCATTGAAAATCATCGTGTCACTTTTTTACGCCACGGGATTCGCCTGGTGTTTGGCAGAGCTTAGGGTACATTCGACAATTACGCCGAGGAACAGTCTCGAAGTCGTTTGAATCATTGTCCGTTGCACCTTGTCGGTCGTTCACAAGATGGAACATTATTGCGGCTGAGATTATTATCCTTGCTTGTTGAACATAATTCGTTCGTGTGTTTCGAAAGACTCGACGATCCTCCCGAGCACACTGTATACGTTTTATATTGCCTAACGCACGGATACGAGTGCTCCAGTCTAACTCATAACGCGCAGCATTCCCGGGTCACTTTCGTGATCGTGCATCAACGTCATGTATATTCCGTTGTTTCGAGATCAGGCTGAGCGAGCGAGCAGCCGAAATGGAAATAAATCCCTTCCTTTTTTGGTTACTTTGACAAATAGAGCCGGCGCGGAGTTTCAGTAGCTGTAGCCGAGCTGTGGCGCTAATTAACACGGGTTACGCAACTCTCTGTTATCTGCTGAAACGTGGCTTAGAGATTATTGTAATGGTAATTGGTTTTGCGCGTTTATCGCGATCGATGAAGAGTCGGTAATGTGGGATGAATATGGAATATTTGTGTATTCGCTATGGGGATATATATGAGAGGTATAGGAAATAGTATGGACTGTACTTATCTGTGTTTTATGTGGATGTTTCGCGTGGGAAATATAGTATATTGTAGCTATGTACTATGTGGAGAATATTCGTCATAATGGGAATAAATAAAATAAATGTAGAATGTAGTATGGAATATATATTGTATGCGTAAGTATACGTAGAATGTGTATTTTGCATATATGGAATATTGTATGAACTATATGCTCCATACGTTGAATATGATACAGAAAATCTGTTATGTATATAAAATACAGTGTAAATTATTTATTTCATATGGAGAATTGATTAAGAAAATATTTATTCTATATCTAGAATACAGTTTAGGGTATATATTGCATATATACGTCACAGAATATTCGTCATTCTATATAATGGGAATAAATAAAATGTAGAATATAGAAGGTGTATTTTACGTATATGGAATATAGTATGGAGTATATGTTCCATACGTTGAATATAATATAGAATGTCTGTTATGTATATAAAATACAGTATAAATTATTTATTTTATATAGAGAATAGATTAAAAAATATTTATTCTATATCTAAAATACAGTTTATGATATATATTGCATATATACGTCAAAGAATATTCGTCATTCTATGTAATGGAAATAAATAAAATGTGGAATGTGGTATGGAATATATATTGTATGCCTAAGTATACGTAGAATGTGTATTTTGCATACATGGAATATTGTATGAACTATATGCTCCATACGTTGAATATGATATAGAAAATCTGTTATGTATATAAAATACAGTATAAATTATTTATTTTATATAAAGAATAGATTAAAAAATATTTATTTCGTATGTAGAATACAGTCCAGGTATCTACAGTCTATATATGAGCCGATCACTGCATAAATCAATTAACTCCACTTTTTGAAAAATCTTAAATTCAAGTGTGAAAGCACTTGGTAAAGTCATAACTTTTTATATTTATAATAACTTTCCCTGATAATTAAGATTAACACCATTAAAGGAGAAAAATTTTTTGGCCACTAAATAATAAATAATTTATTTCAGAGGTCACTTGGATTAACTCCGTACTCTAATGTAAATCGTTGCAATAATGCAACTGAAATGCACTAGCAAGCCATGAATGATAACGGTGAATTTTTTAGTGCCGTCTTATCAGAATTTAAGTAAAATTTAGTAAAATTTAAATTTATTACTTTTTTCACTTGCC
>NW_016912167.1:205518-212434 GCF_001483705.2 Eufriesea mexicana
TTATAAATTTTATATACCGTTAGATGAAAGTTACATTTGTATTTATGCATTCTACGATATTTATTTCGATTTAAATTATAAAGGGAATTTTAAAAAACAATATACATTATTTCATTGCATTTCTCCAGTTTTCCTTTTATGGAGTTAATCAGTTTATGCAGAGAACGGCTCATATTGCATATGTATTAATAGAATAAAATATACAGTACATATTATATACATAAAATATATCATACAGTATTCTATATACAGAATATAGTATAAATTGTAGGTTCTATGGACAAGAAATTCTATAAAATATATATTCTATATATTTATAGATATTTCATGTACATAAATTTATTTTCTCCATATACTTGGTAGATATTAGGTAAATATACTTCAATATATAGTAGAATAAAACAGATGTTTTATATATATATATATTGTTTTTCTATGAATAGAGTAGAATAAATAATAGCATGCATGTAGTGTTAAATTGTTAAAGCTTATTTAGAGTACTTTCTACAATTTTCACTAAATTACCATTTAAATAATATAATTGAACAGTATTTGCTTCTTTAATGCTGTAATGAAAGGACTTTATTCTTCAGTCGACACAGAATTCAGACTTTCAAGGATTCTTCTTGAACATAATTCTAATTAAACTAAAAAGATTGTACGTTATATATAATTTTATCTAAATGTACGGTACATACTAAATGTAACAGAAGACGACGAATTTCATTTCACCGTGTCATTCAAGTAAGAATAAAAATACATAGAAGTATACGAGACTTATTTTCACCTGTTTGCTAATGAAACTCGTAAACAAAATTTAAAATTTTATTGGTTGGAAAGGACGCTGAAATTAAATCTCGAAATATTTGCAAAGTCATTCTGTATGTGCGAATACTTACATATAAGTGTAAAATTGAAATAATCGAAAGTATATTTAACGTGCAAATATAACATATGTAGTAAAATAATTAATCATACATGAACTAGAACAGTTATAATAATCTGCATAAATATAAAATTGTTACTAAGATTGCAATCTTTTAATTCAGAATTTTTATTCGTAAAATTAGTGTATCATTTCCTTTGTTAAAATAATAATAAGAACGAAATACGAAAGATTTTAATACGAAATTTATTAATAAAAATTCTGACAAAAATTAAACAAATAACTTCAGAAAGTCATTGTCGATCCTGGAATAAATGACAATTGACATATTAAATATTTATATTTTTATAATATCCAGTAATGTTTAGACTTCTTCTTTTCTAATAATTAATCTAGTAACTTGTATCAGGAAACAGAAATATTTAAGAAATTTGTTACTCATTGTCAGTGAAATTAATAATTCACTTTTTCATGTAGAACGTCTTACTTTTAAATTATATTTTTACCATAGTTCATTTTCAGTGTCGAATTTATCTCAACACGCTATCAGACTATTCATTCGTTTCATAATAATCCTAAACTTTCAAAAAATTTTGATACATTAATATTAGAATTATAGAGGTATAATGTGTACCTAAATATGAAATTCATAAATAACGATAATTAAAGATTTATTAAATGTTTATATTTTTACAATATCTAGTAATGTTTAGACTTCTTCTTTTCTAATAATTAATCTAGTAACTTGTATCAGGAAACAGAAATATTTAAAAAATTTGTTACTCATTGTCAGTGAAATTAATAATTCACTTTTTCATGTAGAACGTCTTACTTTTAAATTATATTTTTACCATAGTTCATTTCCAGTGTCCAATTTATCTCAACACGCTATAAGACTATTCATTCTTTTCACAATAACCCTAACTTTTCAAAAAATTTTGATATATTAATATTAGAATTATCAAGGTATAATGTGTACCTAAATATGAAATTCATAGATAACGATAATTAAAGTGATATAACGAAAATAAAATTTGCACATAACAGCGTTCCTATTCGAATATAAATCAAAGTTAACTTCTTTGATAATAACTAATTATAATATATTATAATATATATTGAATTTACAAAACTAAAAACTCTGAAACAAGTCACTTTAACCCGTTCGGTATTTCCAGGGTTGACATGCGCATAAATATATCACCAGAAAAAAGAGAAACACCTTTGCTATTAAAACTTGCACACATAAATTCCGATCTCCGCTATCTCCCGGTACACACATCCTGGCGATAACAAAGTGCCATTTAAATCGCTCCTGATCGTTGCCATTTTCTTGTTCGATTGTGACTGAGCATTCTCAGCGTTCTGCTGTTACAATTGCAATTATAAAAATGGCATGAAATTGATGTGAGAAAGAAAAACCTGAACCAGCAGAACTAGGTGCTGCGTCACGACAACCGAGTTCGTGTGATAATCGCTGATGCAATGCCACGCGATCGTGCCCATCGTCTCAATGGAGATCGATCGATCTCTCATTGATGCGCACTGCACCATGTGAAAATCCAACTAAAATCGTATTCGTTACATCTCTAAGCACTTTTTACCCGTGCAACTTCTCCATCGAATCTTTCAAAGAGAACATGTCTTCTTCATTTACAAACCTAATCTAGTTTTCCTAGAACCCGAAGATTTTTGTTAGGAAATGAAGAATTTAACTCAAAATGGCGGCAGCGTCCTGCAACTCGCAACTTCTCCAACGAATCTTTCAAAGAGGACATATTTTCTCCATTTACAAACCTAATCTAGTTTTCCTATGACCCGAAGATTTTTATTAGGAAATGAAAAATTTGCGTCAAAATGGCGGTAGTGTCCTATAATTACTGCAAAGAATCTTTCAAAGAAGATGTCTTCTTCTCGACTTGGAAACCTAACCTATTTTTCTTGGGAAATGAAGAATGTGCATCAAAATGGCGGCAGCGTTTTGCAATTCCTCCAGAGAATTTTTCAAAGACGACATTTCTCGATTTACAAAACTAATCTATTTTTCCTATGACCCGAAGATTTTTATTAGGAAATTAAAAATTTGCGTCAAAATGGCGGTAGCGTTCTAGAATTACTCCAACGAATCTTTTAAAGAGGACATGTCTCCTCCATTTACAAACCTAATCTATTTTTCTTACCACCCGAAGATTTTTCTTAGGAAACGAAGAATGTGTGTCAAAATGGCGGCAGTGTCCCATAACTACACCAACGAATTTTTCAAAGACCACACTTCTTCTCGACTTGGAAACCTAACCTATTTTTCTTAGGAAATAAAGAATGTGTGTCAAAATGGCGGTAGCGTCCTGCAACTTCTCGAACAGATCTTTCAAAGACGACACTTTTTCTTGATTTACAAACCTAATCTACTTTTCTTACGATTCGAAAATTTTTCTTCCAAAATGAAGAATGTGTTTTGAAATGGTGACAGAGTACTGGAACTACTCCAACGAATTTTTCAAAGACCACACTTCTGTTTGATTTGGAAACCTAACCTATTTTTCTTAGGAACTGAAGAATGTGCGCCAAAATGGCGGCAACGTCTTCAAACTTCTTCAACGAATCTCTGAAAGACTTCTTTTCGATTTACAAACCTAATCTATTTTTCTTACGATCCGAAAATTTTTCTTAGCAAATAAAGAATGTGTGACAAAATGGCGACAGCGTCCTGTAATTTCTCCAACGAATCTTTCAAAGACGTTATATTCTTTCGATTTACAAATCTATTCTATTTTTCTTACGACTTGAAAATTTTTCTTCCTAAATAAAGAATGTGTGACAAAATGGCGACAGCGTCCTGCAATTTCTCCAAAGAATCTTTCAAAGACGATACTTTTTATTGATTTACAAATCTAATTTATATTTCTTACGATCCGAAAATTTTCTTAGCAAATGAAGACAGTGCTTCAAAATGGCGTCCTGCAACTTCTCCAATGAATCTTTCAAAGAGGACATATCTTCTCCATTTATGGATCTAGACTATGTTTCTCACGATCCGAAGATTTTTCTTAGAAAATGAAGAATGTACGTGAAAATGACGGCAATTTCCACGTTCGTTTTTATGGTCTCGCGAGTGACACATCACCGTTACATTCTATGATATCCCTACGCGACTGGAAGATATTTTTTTTCATGCAAATGAGAGGTAAATGAAGCTGCTTTGCGATTCCTACGTGCTCGGCCTAGAGCTTGTTTTAATATCTTTCATCGATGTGTAAATAGCACTGATCATTATGTATGCGATGAGATCTCGTTCAAGTACGTTTCTATGTACATATACGTTCGTTGTACAAACTTAAGTGATCCAAGTATATATGTGTACATAACGTGTGAGACACGGGTATACCGATAGAATAATTTTATCAATTTTATCGATGAGTTATCGTGGAAAGTATCGGTGGAAAATTTGCTTAACGAGTATTTCAAGTATATATATGTACATAGTGTGTAATCATTTTATCAGTTATATCGGCTATAACGGAATTACCGTGGGAAGTATCGTAAAGAATTTTCTTAACGAGAAAAAGATTAAATTGGGAAGATTGGAGATAGAAGATTGGATTTGGAAAGATGTAAAAATCGGTGGAAAATATTGTGCAATAGTAATTCTCTTTCTATCGATTATCGTTGGATCTGTTATATTTTAGCTTTTAAATTTACATATTATGATAAATTTTCAATAGAGTCAATTATTCGTGATTGGTCGATGAGAAATTTTTAATTAATGATATTATATTAAGATACCAAGTTGTTAATAAAAAATAAGAATTGATTTATGGACTTAAGTATTTCATTTTGTAATGAAGTAAAATTAAATTTAGAATTGTTAATTTTTGATGGAGATAAATTGTACGTCAGTAATATATCACTAAATTTGAGAAATAATTATTAATATTATAAAAATTCTTATTAAAGTTATAGAACTAATTAGAACTAGATAATTAATTACAAATTATATATTTTTGATAGAGAATATATTGTTTACAAATTGTAAACTCAGTGTAAAATAATCCACGCGATTCTTGAAATAATTTTCTCAAAAAATTAGTGAGCTATTTAGAATAAGATAATTATATACAATTTTAATCATATTAGTCTTGGGATGAAATCAGAAATTTTAATACAATTATTTAAAAAGAAGATCATACATCTCTTCAAAGGAAACATTTAAGAAAAAAAGTTTCTTTTAACAAAAAATTAATTATAACAATTTTTGCAGTTTTAATAGTTATTGTGCAGAAAATTACTATTTTCTCAGTCTATAAAGTCTCATTAAAATTTCTATAAGTATCCCAATCTCCTTCTCTCATCTAACGTTTTGCTAATGTAATTGGGTCACTGTAATAGGCCAATTTTTTCTACTTTCTCTTAAATTGCACCCATTTCGAAAAAATACGTGGATATAGGTGTGATAAAATTTTATTTAATTTTATCTAAAGCAGAAGTTGTCTGGACGACTGCTTCGTCTGCGTATTTTCATTTCCACTGATAAAACCGAGCTAATTTGCAAATGCAAGCGAATTTTCCTCGATATCGTAACACCGGTCTTGAATCGGGTAAACATCTTTGATAATTAATAGCACTAGAGGAAGTTATGAAATCGTTGTTGCCCGCTCTGCATCGTTTGTGCTCTTCTGGATTACACTTTCACTCACACTTGTTCTTTCACAATTAGCCATTAAAATGTCGAAGAATTATACTTGACCATGGTCTTAATTAATTTGAAAATCTCTTCCAGACAATTTGAATTCGTGCGTTTTATGTCTTTATTATTTCACACCGTCTTATGATTTATGTCTTTATTATTTTACGAGTGATTTCAAAGTACTTTTTATGAAACGATAACGTTTTATTAGAGGATGTATGAATGCATTGCTCAGAGTAACACAGAAGTAGACCTATAGGAGTTACGATTGCTTGTACTTTTTGTAGTTACTTCGCTGGCATAATCGTAGAAACAGGGCAGACATATTTTTTTTTTTTTTTTATTGACGGAAGTGTCAGCACGTGTCAAGGTCAGCGTGTCTGAGTACTATGAAGAGAAATTAGGCGGAGTAAGCAGACTACTCCTCTTGTCTGTCTGTTTCGTGACACATCTTCTGAGAAACGCATAATACGTTACATGTTATGATGATGAATTTTTAGATTGAAATAAATTTCTATTAAAATTTTCATATTAAATAAAAACGACTAAATTTGATATATATACAAATATTGTAGTATAAATTGAATTTTTGATTTCAATATATAAATAATTTTTGTATACATTTAATAACACACATATGGCAAAGGTATATACAGTGATAGTATATTATAAAATAAATAACAATGACGATTATAGTAATAGAAATAATAATGTAATAACAATGATAATACTATATTATTAAAAATTGTATTAATAGTACCCTAATAACAGCAACAATATATAATAATAATAGTAGTATATCATGCAATACTATAATGTAATACATATAAATATAATACTATATCATACAACACTATATTATATACAGTACAATAGTATATCATATACAACACACACGCGTGTGCATACTCTGTTACTAATAATATGGTAACAATGTATATGATATAGGTATAATACACGAATTAATAGCAGCAGAAATTACAATATAATAACAACAATAGGTACATCCAGTATTACATCCAGTAGTACATCCGGTACATCTATATCATGAATGATATAGCAATCATGGTATCAATGACAATTTATGTATAATACGGCAATAATAATATATCATTATAGATAGTCCAATAAGGAATCAAAATTATCAATGAATTATTCATTAAAACTTCTAGTTTAACCAAAAAGTTGCTACTATATTATATCTAAAAAAATGATACTGTCATTACCTTCTGGCCAACACAATAGTAAAATTAGTATTAGAAAATAAAATATAAAATATAAATAAAATAAATAAATTTGAGACAAGAAAGAATTAAAAATAATTATAAAGATAAATGTAAACATAA
>NW_016912167.1:212492-224269 GCF_001483705.2 Eufriesea mexicana
CATATTATATATACTAATTCGCATTATAATAATAACCCAAGTAGGTATAATTCATTTCGAGTAAATCATTGCGACATAATAAATAAATAAAAATAATTACAAAAATAAATATAATTGAAAATAATTCTAAAAATGTATAGACATACGTATAAATATAAATAAAAATAAAAATAAAATAAAATTCGCATTAGAAACGCATATTATATATACTAATTCGCATTATAATAATAACCCAAATAGGTATAATTCATTTCGAGTAAATTATTGCGACATAATAAATAAATAAAAATAATTACAAAAATAAATATAATTGAAAATAATTCTAAAAATGTATAGAAATACGTATAAATATAAATACAAATAAAAATAAAATAAAATTAGCATTAGATGCACATATTATATATACTAATTCGCATTATAATAATAACCCAAGTAGGTATAATTCATTTCGAATACATCATTGCGACACTACATTTCCTCGAAACTTTTAGTCCTTCACTGTCATCGAGTCTGACCCATTGTTCCATGCATTGCGTGTCACAATGAGATGCAACGTCCTGGATGAGCGCGCTGCGAGGCAAGCAGCCGTTCTGCTTATTAATCAAAGTGAACGCTATAAAATTGTTCATTGACGCTTAATGACTCGACAGCGAGGATCCTGGCGCAATTTAAGCTGGTTTCAACGTTGCACCAGAATACGTGACATTTGTTCTCGCGTTACGTTTAGTTTGCTCTAAATCTCCGCTGACACTTTCCGAGGTCTCGAATTATAAATCGTAGAACGGCCGACGTTGCGCAATCGAATGCACAGCCGAGAAAATGCCTGATATAATTAAGATGTGAATCCCAGACGAAACTGCCGTGGCTATCATGTCCGACCTGATTCGAATTAATCGGATCATTTTGGAAAAACGTTGCGTCACAGAAAACTATCTATCCCTGCTGAGTCGTAATAGCACCTTGGATTACTGACACTGGCTCAGTTTGTCATTTGTAATAATACCGTTGCTGTGCAAATAATTCCACGCATATGTGTGCAAGTACATCGGTATCATTTGCAATTTGCTGAAATGAAAGTGCATCGCAAATGTACCTCAGTTTCAGATTTTTCACGTAATTTAATTAATTTTGAGAGCTTGGATGCTTAATCCGTGAATCTTGAGGCAATGTAGAATCCTTTTCTTGGGAATCTCCGGTATTTTTGTTGCAATTGCTGTTTATTGAACTATTTTATATTATATCGTATATATAATAATATTATTTTATGCGAATATAAAATATAAATTGAATTTAACAAAATTATTAATCATTATAATATTGTTATAAAATAAATATGTTGTTATTATATTTTTAGATAGGATATTAGGATTTTTTTGTAGTAATTGTGTAATGGATTATTATTTTATAGAAAATTTTGTCACTAAATTTGTGTTTGTATTTTTTGGAAATGGAAGAAAATAATTTGAAGTTCACTATGGCGAATATTTGAAGAATGAGAAAAGAGTGTAGCTAACGTATTAATTATTAAATTAATTAAATATATATCATATTAATTGAATATATATCAATTCTTGATTATATGAAAAATGATTTTCTATGAGAGTATGTAAAACAGTGGACATGAACTGGTTTACTATAATAGAGGACGAAATTTCATTGTTCCAAAGACATTAATTATTTTAGGAATTTTCGGTATTTTATTGCAATTGTTATTTATTGAACTATTTTATACTATTTTATGAGAATATAAAATCTAAATTGAATCTAATAAAATTATTAATCGTTATAATATTATTATTAAACAAATTTATTATCATTATATATTTATATAGAATATTAGGATTTTTTGTAATAATTCTGTAAAGGATTATTATTTTGTACAAAATTTTATCACGAAATTTGTATTTGTATTTCTTATAAATGAAAGAAAGTAATTTAAAGCTCACTATTACGAATGCTTAAAAAATAAAATACAAATCTAACTATCGTATTAATTGTTAAATTAATTAAATATATATAGGATAGAATCGTGTTCTGAAACATTATTTTTCCAAAGACATCAATTATTCTTCGTTTTTATCAGAAATAATAATAAAAATTACTCAAATTCAGCACAAGCCAAAATATAAAAATTCTTAATTTTTCATAACTGAATCTAATTAATATTTGTAATTTAACTGGGTATGTATTTATTGGTAATGTACATTACCTGTTTCTAATTTATTTACATCCTTTCAAACAGAAATTTTTCTTGCATTTTCAGAAGCTTTTCCCCGAAATAATATATATTTTATACTCAATTAGTCCAAAAGATACACATTTACTCGTATTCTGCAATACTCTCAACTTTCGTTTAAACAACTTCATGTACAGCCTATCTTGTACATATTTCAGAAAAATAACAAGACAGATTCCTCGATTTCTCACAAATACTCACGATACGAGAAACCTCTCTTTGTACACACTTTTTGCAGTAGGATAAATAAATTTCACAAGTATTCCATCCGCTTGCGATAAAAATCTAAATCGTTGCGACTATCATCCGGTCGACTCGTTTCGAAAGTTCAGCTCTGACGTAACACCTTTCCACCAAAAACCGAAAATAGGACAGAAAACGTGGCTGTATAAATAGCAGCAACGAGCAAACCCAAGGAAAGTACGTACATAAGTACTTTTCATCCTCCACATACGATATTATCTCTCTAAAACCTTGGCTTTTCTTCTGCGTTCGAGAACAACGACCACCATTTACCCGAGTCATTATGCGACTTTCTTCGATCAAGGTATCTAGTATCACACTGTTCTACGGTGTTATTCCAACTATTAATAGTCGTGAGCGTATTACGTTGCTATCCAACTAGAAAAGATCACGGAAATCCAATTTTCTTCTCCTCTTTCCCCTAATTTTCTTTCCACTTTCCCCAGCTCTAATGGCGTCGTTTCCAAAAACGGAAGGGGGCACATACTTTCCGATGCTCGATCAAATTTACACCGTTACGGCTGATTTATTGCACGAGTCCTTTTACAGCATAAGACGCTGGTTCACATTTTGTCATGCCGTCGATTTTTCATTTTTCCCGCAATACATGGTGAAAGAAAAACGCGCGTATGAATATTGCACAGTTATAAAACCTTCGTTACGACCGGTTTAATACTAAAGGCATTTACATAGAATAGCTGGCTAATTTATGATTGATATAGAGTGTGCCAGAGTTAAAAGCTATAATTTTTTAATAAACGTATATCACCCGGAATGATTTCCTTCTGCGTTCTATCAAAATTTTATTTACCCATTATTTTCATTCGCGTTTAATGTTCTACGAGATCATTTTACAACGTGTCATTATAAAGCAATTATTGTATTTAAATACCTTCGTTCCTTTTGCTTGTATGCAAATTGCTCGGCTGAATTAATTAGTTAACAGCAGATATTAACTCGCTTTATTTTATTTATTATGTACTTGATATATGAATTTCCTTATTCGTCGTAATCGAGAGTTTGTTATATTCATCTTCGAGTTGGTGAAAAATGATTTTTCAAAGTGGTTCAATGATTTATTTCGTTGAGAACTTTATTGCGTTATAATATTTATAGGTTGCTACTAGATGTCTCTATCTTATTTTTAAAAATAAGGAATGTTAATGTGTTTGGATATTTATATCGATAAAAAATTTCAAAATCAAAGCAAAGTAATTTTTGGACAAATTTTACTAAAATTAAGGTATAAGAAAATAAACGAAAAAATTTTATTAAATTTTATACATAGGGTGTCTTTGGAAGATATGTACAAACACCAGGTGATTTTTCTTAAAATGATATGAGAAAATGTAGAATAAATTTATTTTTTATTTATAATTTAGTTTTTGAGAAAATCGAATTTGAAAATTCGCTTTGTACAAACAAGGTTTATCATCTATCACGTTTATAAACAATGCAGTATTAATTATTAATAGAGTAGTGCAGTATTAATAGTATTAATAGACTATAGGATTTGGAAAAAAATGTAGAAAAATATTTTACCACGTATATTTTATTATTTTATTTTTAGAATTGTTCAAACTGTTGTCCTTATTATATATAAAGTTGAGTTTGTTTAATTACAAAGAGTACAAAGTGAATTTTCAAATTTAATTTTCTCAGAATTAAATTCCAAAGGAAAAAGAAGTTATTTTATATTTCTTTCATATTTTTGTAATTTTGTATTCAGGGACACCCTGTATATCGATTTGTATCTACAATTACGTTTCTAGAATTGTTTCATGAGAATAATTGCTAGGTTGTAACACGTTCCTCTGTTGCCTGAGACGAATGCATAATGTTAACTGACTTACTTAAACTCTTGTGCATACGATAACGTAAGAGCCACAGATCTCTATCAGTCGGAGATACATTTTTCTCATTTTCAATGTAATATATGCACATCTATTTAAATTATCCTTCGTGAAGTAATCTTTTTACGTTTTCTGAGTGCTACTTGGCGTTAATTGTTTAAATTCCTGCGATTTGACCTATTCTTTGAATACATTATATATACAGGGTGTCCCAGCAACGGCAGTACCACCGGGAAGGGGGTGATTCTACATGCAGAAACGAATCGAAGAAAAAGAAAAAGAAAAGGAATAAAATTGTAGAATCCAAAGCTTCGTTTTGTCTAATAAATAATAAATAATAAATAATAAATACTAAAGTTAACTTTCTCGAATTCATTCTTCGAATGAAAAAATTTTATTCTTTATTTTCGATTTCTTTTTTCACGTAAAAATTATCTCATATAAACTATTAAAAAAATAAAAATGTGAATATAAATTACAGGCCCAAAAATATTTTGTTCTACGCACATATATAACGCACAAAGGATAATAATGAAAGTGGTGTAAGTAAAAATACAGAAGAAAAGATTTTATATAATGTATTTTATACTTTTACATTTAAGAACCAAATTTCTTTTTAAATCATATTTTTACTTCCTTTTTCATATATTTTTCGTTGCCCTTGTGTATAAAGAAATAAATTATTAGCTCAAGTTTGTAGCTTCGCCATAATTAATTTTTTTCAATTATAATATAATATATTCAAAATGCGAAACTTTAAATTAAAAAAAAAATTTTAAACATAATATATGACTCAATTTTTATAATTTACTTTCATAATAATTTCTATATACCTATTATACACATAACGTTATTGTATACATACATATTACACATAAAAATAACATTATTTTTATCATTGTAAAATAAAACGATCTTCAGCCAACTAAGATATCATTATTATAGATCTGGATCCACGATTTGTCATCACTCTCCAAAATCGTATGGATCACGGTCTAAGATGACATGTCCTACATTCTCAGTTGTCAATAAGAGTTTCACTCTTGACATTGAGCATAAGAGGCTCAGTAAGTTACTTTACATCGCACAATGATATCGTATTATTTCATCCGTTGATCATCGACGTGGAAAGGATCCAGAATAGTGTAATCTCAACGAGGTGATTAATTATTCACGAGACCTTGTACCGTTCGACAATAGCGTGTATTCTATATTTATACGGGCTATTTTTTTCTCTTTTTAATCGGTCGCTTCCGGATGCTCCATCGAATCGGAATCCCTGTGACTCGTGGGTGGACGTGAAATAGCGACGTGCGTGGGTGCGGTTCACGATAATGGATAACACGAGGAGAGTTAAGCACGTGCGCGGTCTCGTGTTCGTCTGGTCGCAGTCGATCAGTTTCAAGTGCCATTCAGTCGATGAAATCGAGATAAAGGAAGCTGATACGCGGTATTGTTTAGGTTACTATAAATTATTTATTTGTCCAACGATCGGATATTGAATCTTCTAATGGTAATCGAGATATCAGTGGTATGTATGTTGGTATGTGTGTTTTTATAGGAAATGATTTAATTCGTTGAAATAATTATAATTAAATTTATTTGTATCGATGTTACGTGTTATGTATCTTAAGGGGATAATATAGGAAAGATTTTATTTTTGTATATACTAAAACAAGATATTATTTAAGTTACTATAAATTATTTATTTGTCCTTTGACTGGATATTGAAACTTCAAATGGTAATCGAGTTATGAGTGGTGTGTAAGTTGGTATGTGTGTTTTTAATGAGAAATTATTTAATTCGGTGAGATAATTTTAATTAAATTTATTTGTATCGGTGTCACGTGTTATATATCTTAAGGGGATAATATAGGAAAGATTTTATTTTTGTGTATGTTAAAACAAGGTATTGCTTAGGTTACTATAAATTATTTATTCGTGCATCCACTGAATATTGAATCTTCAAATGGTAATCGAGTTATTATCAGTGGTGTGTAAGTTGGTATGTGTGTTTTTAAGGAGAAATTATTTAATTCGATGAGATAATTTTAATTAAATTTGTGTGGCTTATTAATGATATGTGTTATGTATCTTAGGGGAATAATATAGGAAATATTTTATTTTTGTATATATTAAAACAAGGTATTGTTTAGGTTACTATAAATTATTTATTCGTACATCAACTGAATATTGAATCTTCAAATGGTAATCGAGTTATTATCAGTGGTGTGTTAGTTGGTATGGGTATTTTTTATAGGAAATTATTCAATTCGTTGAGATAATTTTAATTAAATTTATGTGGCGTATTGATGTCACGTGTTATGTATCTTAAGAGGATAATATAAGAGGAAATATTTTATTCTCATATATGTTAGAACGTGATATTGTTTAGACACTAAATAATTTGCTTGTAGAATGACCGAATATTAATTAAGTCTTCGAATGGTAATCAGATAATTGTTGTGTATAAATAGGTACAGACGTTTATATAAAA
Organism: Eufriesea mexicana; assembly: GCF_001483705.2. Taxonomy (NCBI): domain Eukaryota; kingdom Metazoa; phylum Arthropoda; class Insecta; order Hymenoptera; family Apidae; genus Eufriesea; species Eufriesea mexicana. The sequence goes on from NW_016912167.1 coordinate 219,322, forward strand.
TAATTTCATTTCGAGATTCATTGAATTTCAATTGTTATTTGTTTATCGTAATTAGGGTATTTCTTCCAATTTTAAGATGCAGTAATAATAATGTACTATTAAATTTTAACTTAACGTAAAAATATTTGATAATAATTGAATTAAATTCCTTACAAATTAATAAAATACAGGAAATAAATATTATGCAGTGTTAATAACTGAGAATTATTCTATATTTATATATATGTATATTTTATGACAGTAGTCGAATTAATAACCTCACACGGCATAGTTAAATTCACCAAAAGGGAACAATGGAAATCATTGAATACAATAAGTGACTTACTTTAACACTAAACCTACCATGATCGATCAACTATAACCCGTACATGAAAAAAAATAAATAAAAATTAATTTAATTAAAATAGAACAAGAAGTGATATTGAAAAATTGGTAATACCTATATTAACCCTTTACCTTACCATTTAAGTTCCGATGAGGCGTGCCATAGTCAACACCAATGACCCATATTGTTTATGTTGAGCCCTATCTATAAAGCACGTCTCTCATCCGTGACATCCACGTTTGACCCGATTTCCTTATCACGAGTCTCACACGTTACCCTAGGCGAAAGGTTTAAAAGAAAAATCGCAAACACAATTGTCAACAAAGTGTCAACATTGAATGCGAAATTTCTATTAAAAATTGAGAAACCAAGATTTGAACCTTACCCAGTTCAGTGTTAATAAATCCAATAATATTCCCCTTTTAAATTAAAATACTCATTAAAAATAAAAGACCCCTTTTTAACTCACAATTCTTAAAATCCACAAATCCTTCAAACTCCAACCCTAATATCTTTCCAGAATATCGTGAAACGTCAGATTCAATGCCATAAAATTCCACGCAGAAGCATAAGTTTCACTGAAAGTTGCATATTCAAGAATTCTGCTTTTGAGACGTTACACGGAAATAAATATGAAATATTAGCTCTCACATAAGATAACGCGTACTCACGAGCACTTATCGTTAATAGCCGGTTTTACAGATCATAAAACATATTTTTGCACACCGCATCAAATCGATGGGATCGGTTAGTAACATGGCAGCCGCGCTCGGCGAGAAAAATGGCGCGAGGCCTGCGATCGCAGCGCCGTGCAAATTGATCGCGTGCGCGTTAGAGGTAACACCGCGAGAAGGACACAACTTTTTCACTTTTCCCCTAGATACGATCGGGAAATAAATAATCTACCGATAATACAGCCAGATATCGCACGTGTGCTAAAGGGATCGCGTTCTACACGCTATTAATCGCTGGGGAGTGAAAAGATAAAACGGGGATTGAACTGTCGTTCGGACATTCTCCTCTTTTCGTTTTAATATCTCTCTTGTTCTCCCCCATAAATCATTGGCCGGTTAATTGGGCAATCGATACCGATTTTTCTCCACGTGTCACGATCTCGGCGCGGGTGCTTCAGATGTGTATTCCTGTGCATCCGGACGAGACGATCGTTATTAATTAACCGGCTCGTGAAAGCCGAATGATCTCGTGGCTAGCGCGAATTGTTCGCTCCCGTTTGCTTTGGGAAAAAGCGGAATACGAGGCAAATCGCGTGTTAAGTAACCTCGTGCTTGCGAGAATGGTAAAATGATTTTCAATCACGAGTCATTTAACTGTCTTACCTTCAGCGATTATGCTACAGTTTTATCGGTTGGCCATGAAAGGCGACTGATGAACGGTTCACGACTCTCCAAGTGGAAAGTCTGAGCTGATGATGATATGACGCGATTCGTTAACGATGCACTGGTAATTTTATAAATTTTGTTAAAATGCGTTGTTTATTATTGTTATTATTGATATTTGAGTACACAGGGTGTTCCATGGCTTTTCTGTCAAATTGAAGCCTTGTCGCGTACTTACTCATTCACATCTGATCTTTTTTAAACGTCTGAAAAATGTCGTAATACTGAAAACTGTGGGGTGTGCTATTATTTTGTCACCTACTGTATATTTGAGAAGCTAAGAATGACGTGGAGTAGACTAGGAAAGAAATATTGTACAAAAGACAAGGATTAGAGTAACTAAGGTCTAAAACTGAGGAATGATTATACCTAATGTTTATCAGATACTTGTACACAGTTACAGTTATAGCTTTTTAGGTCTAAATTACCAGTTGCTCGTTACCAATAACACCAAAATTTCAATAACCTTCACCAATATAAAACAACTACTAATTAACATTAGGTATAGTCATTCCTCAATTTTAGACCTTAGTTACCCTAATCCTTGTCTTTTGTACAATATTTCTTTACTAGTCTTCTGCACGTCAATTTTAGTTTCTAAAATATACAGTATGCGACAAAATACAGTAATAGCACACCCTTTAATTTCCAGTATTTTTTGAAGCTAATGCAACATATGCATATGTTACGTATGTATATACTCCTATAAAATGCCCAGTTTTTAAAAATACAAAGGAATGTTCACTACAATCCACATTTCCTTCCATAAATTTTGTTTATTTATGCAAAAAAAGGCTGAAACAAAATGGTAACACAGGTTATTGCGCATAAAATTCACGCAAAATTTGAATTTGGCGCCATTTGTGCTGTAAAGCGTTGCCAATGATGGAAAAAGACAGTGTGAAAGCTGACAGTTCAGGGTTATTAAAAATGGATCTTTACACGAAAGAACAATGCGTCCTCATTGTTGAGCAATATTTACAATTTTTAATTAAAAACCTGTGTTTTGTATTGCATAATTTTTGGGGTACTCAATATACACCAAAAATCAGATCAAGGAGACTTTGCTACTCAAAAATTAAAAGGCCTTTTAAAGTCGATGGTTAAAAATCATTGAATAGACTTTAAGAGTTAGTATTATAAATTGGAATTTTTGGTTGAAGTAGATTTTGCCTCGAGTATTTATTTCAATAATATTTTTAATGTTGTCATTGTGTTTTGTTTCTCCTTAAAATCATTACTTTCAGAGTTTGTGTCATTTTATAAATTAAAAAGTTTTGGTGAAATAGATTTAGGTTTGTCTTTATACTCCTGCACAATCCTGTTATCATTACTCTTCTCTCTCAAAAATAGCTATGCTCTCATTTAATCGCGTTACTTTACACACGGTCGTAAGATTATACAGTTTCATTCCTAAGTTTATGACCATTTCGAAATTTATGCGATCGATGTAAGTGCAAATACTCCCTGCTCTCCATCCTGCTAACTATATAGTTATGTATTATCCCTGTATAGTGAAGAACGAAATTGAATTTACACTATCAATTTACTGTTAATACTTGAATAACGATAATTTTGTGAAGGGAATTCGTACAATAACGTTTATGAGGGCAATATAAAGGACAAAGACTAATTTCGCACCCCTAAATTTAATTTCTACTTAGAAGCTTTTATAGTAGAAAATAAAGAAAGCTTTGCGATTAGAAAATTGAAAAATTCAAAGACTGGTAGTTTCACTAAAACTTTTTTGGGGAAAGCTACAAGCGTTTGAATTTTTACAATTTTCTAAGCGAAAAGCTTTCTTTATTTTCCACTATAAAAGCCTCTAAATAGAAATTAAATTTGGGGCTGCAAAAGTACAGGCTTTTCCCTTTATAGTGACAAACCTACAAATATTATTGTACAATTTCTCCTGAAAAATTATCCTTATTTTTTACCATAAGAGCTTCTAAGTAGAAGTTAAATTTAAAGATATGAAAGTACAGGTTTTGCCCTTTATACTGACTTTACAATTATTATTCTACAATTTCACCTGAAAAATTATCTTTATCTTTCACCATAAGAGCTTTTAAGTAGAAACTAAATTTCAGGATATGAAAGTACCTTTTACAATTGTAATTTTTAAAATTTTCTTAATAAAAAATTGTTTTTGCTTTCTACTATGAAAGCTGTTAAGTAGAAATTAAATTTGGGAATGCAAAAGTACTGGCTTTGCCCTTTATAGTGACAAACCTACAAATATTATTGTACAATTTCTCCTGAAAAATTATCCTTATTTTTTACCATAAGAGCTTCTAAGTAGAAGTTAAATTTAAAGATATGAAAGTACAGGTTTTGCCCTTTATACTGACTTTACAATTATTATTCTACAATTTCACCTGAAAAATTATCTTTATCTTTCACCATAAGAGCTTTTAAGTAGAAACTAAATTTCAGGATATGAAAGTACCTTTTACAATTGTAATTTTTAAAATTTTCTTAATAAAAAATTGTTTTTGCTTTCTACTATGAAAGCTGTTAAGTAGAAATTAAATTTGGGAATGCAAAAGTACTGGCTTTGCCCTTTATAGTGACAAACCTACAAATATTATTGTACAATTTCTCCTGTAGAACTGCCTTTATTTTTGACCATGAAAACCTCTAAATACAATACAAATTAAATTTATCGATACAAAAGTACTAAAATACAGGCGTTGCTCTTTAATTGGCCCCATAAATATTATTGTACAAATTCTCCTCACAAATTATTGCTGTTCAAATATTCACATAGTATAGATTCAATTTTTCTCTTCACTGTGTATATCATTTACTCATACAAAATGCAGTCATTCAGATACTGGAATCTTCGTGTCATCATCGGAGGATTCATATTATAGAGCTACATAGCATCGAATAATTTCACATTTTGCACGAAGAGTCCGTAATAAAATCACGAAGAACGTTCGAGCAATGAGAAAAAGGAAATCGTTTTCGTTGTCTTGTTGAAAAATGAGTCCCTTGTTCGGCCTGACCTTTAAATCTTCCGTAATCAATATGGTTGCATCGAATTAAGAATCTCGAGTTTTAGAGACTGTCTGTTAAGGCAATGTTGTGCAGAGTCACGATCAAACGTAATTATCCCTTTTGTAGTGGCAACAATAAAACGCTACGTGGCAATAACTAGACGCCTCGGGTGTAGGCGGATAACAAGCGGCGAGTGTCGACCAATTGCCAATGAACCATTAAA
>NW_016912167.1:224283-248167 GCF_001483705.2 Eufriesea mexicana
GGCATTCCTCGCCACCGTATTCTTACCTCCATTTAGATTTCAGCGTGAAAGATTCGTCGCCGTTTTAACTGGTACTTAAAAAAAAAAAAGAAAAAAAATACAGAAAGAAAAAACAGGGAAATTACTATGTAATTGTCTGGCTGCTTTCTAATAGCAGTAATAATATTTGTAACGAATAATTAAGTTCTTTTTCGATAGTCGAGAGATTTTAATCGTTTCATCTTAATTCCACGTGTTTCGTGGAAACAGCCGTGTTGTTTCAGGAAAATTTTATGTATAATAATTCTTAGGTCGTTGTTAGGAATTGTTATTTTATTATATGTGGATTTCGTTAGGTGAAATTATTTTTTGGGGGAGTAGGGATATGAATAAAAATATTTAAAACTTTTAGAAAATATTGGGACATTTTTAATTTTTGGAAGATTTGAAAATATATTTAATTTGTTGAAGGTTAGAAAATATTTTTAATTTATTAAAGCTTAGAAAATATTTTATATTTGCAAAAGATTAGAATGTAATTTTAGATTTGTAGAAGATTAGCAAATATTTTAATTGAAAAAGATTTAGAAATATATTTAATTTGTAGAAAATTGTAGATTATTTTAATGTTTTAGAAAAATAATTAAAAAATAGTAAAGGTAGAACTATTTTCCTTGTTATTTTTCTTACGTTGTATTATGAGTAACTCTGTTATAAACGGTTTTCTGATTTAAATTTACTAAAATATAGATACGTTCTATTATGACATTCCATTTCAAATCTACTAACAAATCAAGCAAGCAATAACGAAACTTTATCAGAAAATCAATAAATAGTCTATTAACTAAACCAATTTTATAAAAATGTTCCTTAAAAAGTCATAGTGTTTTTACAGCGATTAATTCACGATAACATTATTGTACCAATTTCCACATTGAAATCTATGAGAGATAAGTACTTTCAATATCGTTTAGCAACGATTATAGATGGACAATTATGATATCAAACCAATATTACATTAATTTAACTTTTCATAAGTCACTGTTCTTATTTCACATTTATTCGCCTAAATGTAAATGCGAAACTAACGATAAATAACATTTACAGAAAGAATATTTCAAATACTATTTTAAATGAAACAAAATTTCAGGAAATAAAATATTTTTATTTTTGAACTGCATAATGTAACACAAAATACTTTGTTTTACGGTTAGAATTATTCAAATAAAATATTTTACTTTGATAGTCTGAAGCATAAAATAAAATACTTTATCTTTTCAAAATTCTTAATTCGAAAAAATTGTTGTGAGAAAAAGAGAATATCACAAGGAATAATATTTGTAAACTAAATTTATTTAATACCTTTCAACAACAAGTACAGCATGTAACAAAGTACATTGTTAAAAATTCTCATTATTTCAAGACCACTTCATCTGAAACAAACAATTAATCCAGCAAATCTCAACAATATTTCAATTTTCAAAAATAGGAGAAATAGAGATATTTTACACTTAATTTCATCAAGATAAAAACATTTTATTTGCTATTAAAAAATTATTTCGTATTATAACTAATATTATCAGTATAATACTAATAATATTATAACTATTTAATTAATAAATAAATTGTAATAATTAATAATTAATACCAAATAATAAAATAACTAAATTATATTCTAACTAATATTATTAGCGGCCTTCAAATAAAATAGTATTCTAGATACTATTTATGTTAATATACTATTCAAATAATTCACTATAGTATTAAATTACAATATCTTCTCACTACATATTTACTATTTATCTTACTATTCACTTAACTATTTAACTCTTTATCCCTTCGTCCAGCAAAAATATTTCGCTCTCCAAAATACATAGTACAATCTAAAATCAAATTTTTATTCATTACTTCCAAACTGAGATAACCCTTCACCAAGCTCTCCACAGAAACGACCTCCAATTAATATCGATTACTTTGAAAAATGTCCAACAATTCACTCGCGATTAGCGGGTACTTAAGTGGAACCAGGACTACAAAGTCAGTGCCGTGGTTTCGAAATCTTTACTCACGTGCGCCCTCTACGTTGGCGGCAAAATGGCGGCTCCGGGGTGCGTTACCGTGCGCCTGAAAACGCTCGCTGGCAGGTATCGCGATAACGATCCGCACTCTCGACACCTTGTCGGGTATCTGTTAAAAATGGCAACTCTTATGGGGCTAGGGCACTGTACCCGGTCGCGAGTCGCCATTCCTCGGCACCGTTGTCTCTCGCGGATTGATCCGTGATCGATATACAACCGGCGTGTTTCTCCGTTCTCAAAGACAGACATTCCGCGTGTTCGACCTACCGTGATCGATCATTACTTCACCTATTAATCCTCCGCGTGATGCAGGTCCCGATTTCGTTTTCCCGAAGGGGAGAAAAGGCAACTGTAACGCACTAATGAATTTTGATACGTTCGACCAGCGGCGATCTAAGTCGCCACTCGCACAATGACCATTGCCCGTTTTACCGGCACCACCTTGTTTCAGTGCCGCATTTTCATGCCAGAAAAATTCTATTCGACTGATCACAGCCAACTTTGAGGCCGTTTGAGTAACGATGATCGGGATAGCGGATTTAAAAAGTGATCTCGCTGCGTTCGGATCGTTACTACCCTGCTTGCCTGTTGGGTTTGTTCATTTGGGTGTTCTATACTATTGCTCATGGTGGTATGGCTTCTGTGTGGTATCCGCTCTGTTACGTTTAATTCTTCTGTAAAATACTCTTGTGAGAATTTATGTGATGCGAATTGACATGTATCGGTGAAACGGAATATTTATTTGAAAATTATTTTTAATGGCTTCATCGTTGCTTCTATTTCTTCATTAAGTATTCCTTTGTGAATTTGTGTCAGTTACAGTGAAATCTTTTTGGTGAGATTAATTTTGATCTCAATGTTTATTTGGGAAATATTTTTATTAATATCATCGTTGATTAATTTATATTTGAAATGTTATTGAAAATGATTTTTATTTTGAACGTGTAATTGATTAACATGATTAATAACGTCACTGGTAATTCATTTCTATATAATGATAATAATATCAATTATAATTTCTTTCTGAAACAGGTTTCACTTGAAATATTTATTAAAATGATATTTGTTGAATATCTGTGACGTATTGACATTAGTTAGAATGGCAAATTTGATTTTATTTTTTGGTATACTGGATGCAAAAATAATATTCAACTGCTTCCAAAACATAAATTTTAAGAAAAATTAATATTGATATTTATTTATTATTTAATTTGATTAGGTATGCCTATTTGTTTTTAGTATACATCACAAATTGCTAATTAAGGTATTCTTTTGGTATACTGGATGCAAAAGTAATATGCAACTGCTTTTAAAACACAAATTTTAAGTAAAATTAATGTTGATATTTATTTATTATTTAAATTTGATTAGGTGTGTTTATTTGGTTTTAGTGTACACCTCAAATTGCTAATTAAGGTGTTCTTTGGGTATACTGGATGCAAAAATAAAATGCAACTGCTTCTAAAACATAAATTTTAATCAAAATTAATATTGATATTTATTTATTACTTAAATTTGATTAGGTGTGCCCATTTATTTTTAGTATCCATCAAAAATCGTTAATTAAGGTATTTTTCTTTTGGTATACTGGATGCAAAAATAATACGCAACTGCTTCCAAAACCTAAATTTTTAATGAAATTAATGTTAATATTTATTTATTATTTAAATTTGATTAGGTGTGCCTATTTGGTTTTAGTATACATCACAAATCGCTAATTAAGGTATTCTTCTTTTGGTATACTGGATAGAAAAATAATATGCAACTGCTTCCAAAACATAAATTTTGAGTAAAATTATTATTGACATTTATTTATTTATTACTTAAATTTGATTAGGTGTGCCCATTTATTTTTAGTATCCACCAAAAATCGTTAATTAAGGTGTTCTAAATTTGCATCACATAAATCGAAATGTTTTCGTAAAATGAATTTTGCCTGAAATATTTATTCGACTTATATTTTTAATATTGTCGTTATTTTTATTTCTTTTTAAAGCAATATTTTCACAGTTTGTATCATATTACAAGTTAAAAAGTTCTGGTGAAACAGATTTCCTTTCGAATATTTATTTAAATCATATTTTTAATAACTTAACTGTCGTTCAACTTGTTTGCAAATTAATTTTGCAAAACTTTGCGACGTATGAATTGGAATGTCATGGTGAAATAAATTTTGCCTCAAATATTCAAGTATTATTTTTAATAAAATCACCGTTCACTTGCTACTTTACTGTGGAAACACAGCGCTTGATAGTCAGTTTTAGGGAACTCGTACGTTATCTTTATTATCCGAAACGAAATGCATTAAACTTGCCCTGAATAGAGGTGAGTTAAGAAACCTGAGTTATTACTCGGGCCATAAATCGTATACGGTAAATGTTCTTTTGACGTGTATAAAGAGACCTGCTCAGTTGCACGGCTAAATATTACATTCTGAGGTCGATGTACTTACGTTGTTTGCATTGATTAATGTCGTTAATTGCTTTCATTTCAACGTCGCCAAACTTTTTTCCTATTTTTACCTGGCACGTGGCCAATTCATATATGAAGCAAGTAGAATATTTTGATTGAATTTCTATGCTGGTATAAAATAATTTTAATTATTCAATAAGACGAGGTAATTGTTTTATATTCAATTATTATATTCAATTAAAAATAAGATAGGAGTAATAATGATTGACATCGTTCATCAATATCAAGAATATTTATTTTAGATTTATATATTATATGGTGAAAGTGAGATAACATTTATAAAATACATAAACAAATGTCTTTTTATGTTCTCGTTATAAATATTTTTACAATATAATCAGTATGATATTTTTGTTATTGGTAGAATGACGAATATAATAATTTAATTACTCCTTATTTTATAAAATAATGTAATATTTTTAGATCACTTTGGTGAATTCATTATAATTATTTTAGTGATGAATAATTCCTTCTTTATTGGAAGTATTTTTACATTGCAAGAAACATAATCATTTCTAATACTTTTCATAATTAAATGATAAGTATAATAATTAATTTTATAAAATAATATTATTGTAGGATATTATTTAATATTTTCAAATTACCAAATTGAATTCAATATAATTATGATTAATTACAAATATAATAATTAATTTTATAAAATAATATTACAGAAGAATATTACTTAATATTTTTAAATTACCGAATTGAATTCAATATAATTATTATTATAAACAGTTTCTTTTTTATTGTAAATATTTTTACAATATAATAAGTATAATGATCGTTTCTACAATCATCTGTTATTTAAATAATGACTATAATAATTCCTCTTCATTATGTAAAATTAATCCATAATGAAATATTGTCTGATATTTTTTTATTTAAATTACCGCTTGAGCAATTTAAATATGTATGGAAACCTTGAAGTTACATTAAATTGATATTCTGTGATCAGAACCGTGACACGGAAGCTCATTCTTTAACGTTTGTCGCCTGTAGCGTGGTAATTATTTCACGTGTGTGCTGATTATTTCATGCTCCACGTGATTCTGCCAAAGCATTTAATATCCGTTTCAATTATCGTGATGAAAAGGTGGAACTGGTGTCACTCCAATTATTTATTGAATTTAGTATGCGTGTGTCGAATCACAGAACCTCGAATGAATTCTATAATGATCAATTTTATAACGCTTATTTTAGACATTTTGCCTTTCGTACACGTACACTATTTTTGAAAAAAGTTTTCATACTGTTTTTCTGTGGGACACATTTCATACGAACGAGACTAATTTTTGTGAAAGGATAAGACCAACTTTAAATGTCACTGACATAGATATAATTCAAATGAAAATATAGCAGAAATAATATTGCTATAGTAATGATATTTAAAAATTATTGAAATGAATGGAGTCAAATATTTTATTAAATATTTGAGAATTTTCGTATTAGAGCTTTTTATGTATCACAGTTAAAAGAATTATTAAAAATGTGAATTCTGAATAGTGATATAATTTTGTATACTATTATAGGTATAATTCAAACGAAAATATAGTAGAAATAATATTTAAAAATTATTGAAATGAATCGGGTTAAATATTTGAGAATTTTCATATTAGAGCTTTTTATGTATTACAGTTAAAAGAATTATTAAAAATGTGAATTCTGAATAGTGATATAATTTTGTATACTATTATAGGTATAATTCAAATGAAAATATAGCAGAAATAATATTGCTATAGTAATGATATTTAAAAATTATTGAAACGAATAGAGTCAAATATTTTATTAAATATTTCAGAACTTTTATATTAGAGTTTTTTATGTATTACAGTTAAAAGAAGTATTAAAAGTGTGAATTATTCATAGTGATATAATTTTATATACTATTATAGGTATATTTACATATAGAATTTTTATTTTGCAATACTAGCAGCAAACATGATATTATTGCTGAATATTTTTATATAATATAATAGTAATTCTATAATATAATTTAATAAACTATCTTATTAATTGTATTAAAAAATAATTATTATACAATACTATATAATATAATTACATATTACAGAAGTATTAATTGTGTATACATTTTAATTCATACAATATATATTTTAATTCTTTACTTATATTTATTATATTTAATAATTCACAAATTCTGCAATATATAATATAATATCCTCTGTAAAATAAACACAAAATCTATTTCGTGAGTTGAAATAATTCACAACTATTTCTAATTCTATAACAAATTTATACACGGAAGAAGTAAACGCGAAAAATGTTTAATTCCCTAAGGCTACAAAAGAAAGCGATGCAGAACCATAATTCATCTGCCATACTAGTCACGATTAGGCACCTCCGCGAGCACTGAATTTTTCCAAGACATCGGTAATAGAAATACAATAAAAAATAAGAATATTCTGCTTATAGTGATGCTTGTTAACATAACGTAACGTTATTTTTACCAAACGTTAGCAAGACAATAATTTAGCTGTGAGATAAAGTTGCGCAAGGAAGAAGATCCCCTCTAACAATGCAATCGACGTTCGGTATCTTCGTTCTAGATCTTTCATAACGGGCACCCAGTTCTTATAGTCACGAAAACGAGAGTAAAAGCGAGTTCGTATAAACCAGAGAATGCCGAACTATCGCAATGACAGTTCCATCGTCGCGTAATTTTGCATAGTCCTCCTGCAATCATTCCATCTTCCTTCTAGACCGCTTTCTAATACGAATATCTTCAGTAATCACTATTATCCGACGAATCGATGTTGACGATGTTTGTTGCTGTGGTAAATATGCGATGAACTACTTAACGCAAATTTCTGGACCTCCTGATTACGTAATTATTTTAGCATATTTTACCATAGCATGGTAATTTATAGTATGATATATTTGTGTAATGCATATTACTGTGGTTTAATAATTAGTAATACATAATTGTAGATTGATAACTTTTAATCTGTAGTTTATGTAATTGTAATGTGTAATCTAGATAATTGTTGTTTAATAATTTGTAACATATGGTACCAGTATTTACATACGTAATTGAATAAATAAAACATATATTATATATAATTGTAGTTTAGTGAAATTTATAATGTATAATATGCATATCTAATTTGAATGTGTAATATGTGTAATTGTAATTTAGTCATTTTTGATATATATATATAATATGCATATATGACACATATAAATGTAACGAGTAGCATACGTAATTATAATTTAATGATTTTCTTATTTTTCTATTTAATTTCAGTAGTATAATAATTTATTACGATTTATTAATTTTGATCAGTAAGAAAATGGCAGATTTTTAATTTCAAATATTGGACTTTAAAAATGGAGAAGAAAATTTTTACATAGCTTAAAATATTCAATACGTGAACTTGGCAGATTTCATAATTAGCAAATATTAATACCTAATAGGACAATGTTTATTAATAAAATAAAATTCTTAGAATTTTCTTTGAAAACTTTATTAAACTAAATTTTATTTTTCTATAAATAATATAGTAACATAATATTACACCACTGTCATAATTTCCCACTAAAAATTATACTTCGAATTCGCATTTTTTCAGGAAAGTAAGACAGTTACCAAATTGTATAAAATTGCAGGTTGTAAACGCTGTTAAATAACAAAGCTCCTATTACTTTGTGTACTTTGTTGTGTACCATATCTGTTCGATAGACTTGCATTCACAGCCAGTTGCCTGCTGCACAATGTATAATAACGTCAGTTATAAAACATGTCGGAGAAACTGCAGTAGGATTCAGAGTACTGAAAACGGTAATAAAGTTCAGTTTCACCATCACTCTTTCTTAATATTTTCTCATAATATTGCCTTCGTAACATCGTTAGTTTAACAAAGTTGAATAGGTAGCTTGGAAGTATTTAGTTAATTGTTAGTCTGGTTAAATAGTCCGTTGTTGACCGTTCTCTAACACAGAGTTATAGTAATCTTATCGGTGTATACGTGAGACGAAAGTAGCCTGAAGTTCATAAACGTTACCTGCAAACTTATTGCAAACGCTCTTGCATCACATGCGTCACCATTAATCTTTTAAAAGATTTTTGTTTTTTTTATCGTAGCATAGAACACGGTTCGAGTAATTAGCACGGTTAAAAGTAACTATAATGTTCTCATTCTTGGGAGAAGAGAGTGAAATTAAAAGTGAAATTAAAATGGTTAAAGTGGTAAGAGGGTTTTATAAATTTTTATTTTTTTTATTCGTTCATGAAAATGATGTATATTTTATTGTAACGTAGAGAATACTGATTTAATTTAAAATATAATTGCATTATACTGTAGGTGACATAACTTCTTTTGTTTATTTTTAAGAATATTTTAAAAATAAATATTTGTAGTTGTAAATATTTGTAAATAATAAAACGAATATTTATTTAATATTCATTTAAGTATCAAATTTACTTAATATTATACTATTATAGTAATTATATGGTAAAATAATTTTTTGAAATAATTTTCAAACATATTTTAGAAATAAATACTCAAATTTGCAAATAAAAATCTTTAAATAATATATGTATTTAATTGCAATTGTGATTAATATATATTTTCTAAATATATATTTATAATAAATGAGAATATTGGTATATAAGCACATAAATTAATTTATAATAAGAATGTAATGATATTAATTAAATGCATATCGATAGATAAATAATCCTATTAATCAAAGGAACTTTCTTTTCACGTATAATATTTACATCAAAAACTGGTAATTCGAAATTCTGATAAAAATGTGGTACTAAAAAAATTACATGCTTCTTAAATAATTAAAAATAAATCATTAATAAAGCTAATGTAAAAATTTGATTTTATATTTCACTGTAATGTTTTTCGATAAATGACTTAGTCTTATGGGAAATCTTTATTTTGATACATTAATTGATCTTCAGTGTCAGAAAGATATGAATGATTAAGAGCTAGAAAGTTGTCAACTTTCTTTCCCCGTGGTCAAAATCTATTCACTCTTTGTGGGCCCTTTCATCTTGGCAGAAGCTGAAATAAAAATCGTCGAAGTGAATGGGCTCTTACACCATCAGCGAGTTAAAATGCTTTAATTACTTCTTATACCTATTACGTGTCTAGTCAAAACTATTTAGCTATTTAGTCACATTTCTATTTTAGAAGCATCTTTTAACGTGTCAAGAGAAATGGAATGAAAGTAGTATGTGGTTACAGGATAAACCCAATTATATTATAACAAATACCAAGCACACATTTAAAAATGACATAATTTGTAATTATTTATCATTTTTATTCTATCCTAATATAATAATTTTTGGCAAAATTAGTTCAGTTTGAAACACTGTTCGAAATAATATATTTTTAATGTGTTACTACATATGCTTTGGTTGTTAATGTTGTTGTAGTTACTATAATTAGGGTGTACTAATTTATGTTCAGTAATAAATGCTTGTATCATAATCATATAATTATTAAATAGTGTAACACTTTTATCTTAATTTATATCTTAATTATACAATTATTAAATCATGTACCATTAGTACAAGTATTTTATAAGAATCTTAGTAAGTGAATAGATAAACGCCAAGATAAATAAAAAGGTATTAAAGAGTTTTTAATTTTAAATTAAATTATTTAGAAGATAAATTTTAAAGAGTTATGGAATTATTAAACTAACGAGAAAATTAAAAAAAAAGATTGTTATTAGATAATTTTTTTCCTAATACATATAATCTTTATGGAGGTATTTATTTTACTATATTTTTACATTTATTTATTAATTTAGTTTTTTGAAAAAATTACAAGAATTCATGACACGACTTAATTAAAATCAATTATGAAAGTTTACTTTCTTTTTTCAAATATTCTGAATATCGTTCCAAGGATTATAATTGCTGATTTTTCTTTTAATAATATTAGAGTTTGTGAAGGTTTAGGTTGCTGTAATTAATTTGTGTAAGTTTCATAAACACTGAGGTATAATTAATGGTTCCTCGTGTATTTCAATCTAGCCTACTTTCAGTAAAATTAATATAATAAAAATAATTTTTATTAATTCACCTTACATACACTGCGATAATATCATTACAAAATTTATTATTACGAATACAAGAAGCGTGAAATGTAAACAGTACTAGAACAAATTCTGTTTGCTTAAAAATTAAAAGCAAAAATAAATAAATACTTTAAAATTAATTATTGTTAATAATACCAGAAAATATTTACAAATTATGTAATTTTACAATTAGAAGTTAATTAATATGAATAACGCAAGCAGCCACTTATAAATTAATTAATATCAATAATATATGCAAATTCGAATGCTGCCTACAATATTAATAGGTATGCTCGCATAGTTTTAGCAATACTTATTCGCCTTCGTCCAGTTACAATGATAATACATTAATGCATTACGATTCTAGGCTAATACGTTGATAATACATTATGATTCGAGTACCTGTCAAAAAGATATATCGTACGTGAATAGATATGCATGTATCCATGTCCCTAATCCATGGTAAGATTGACAGTATCGTGTACTAATCTGCTTCCATACACAACATTAGAGTATAAAATTAGTCTATGACATTTGTCTTTACTACCCATAAGACGACAATATTGCTACAATCTACAGAATATTTCAATATTTGCTGTTAAATATTTTTTGCTTAATTAATTACTAATTAATATTTGTTACTATTACAAATTCAATCAGATACAATTTTTGTTGAAATATTAGAAGAAATATTTATTTTTATGTAATTTTAATATTTCTTATGCAGTATATTTTGATTATAGTCATTATTCCAATACTTAGAATACAGATATCGATTCAAATTCAAAGAAAATATAAATATTAAATGTCCTTTTTAAAAGTATTTTATTATATCATTATGGTATAAATATATGTGTACTAATCTGCTTCCATATACAACATTAGAATATAAAATTAGTCTGTGACATTTGTTTTTATTTCTTATACGACAACAATATTGCTAGAATTTACAGGATATTTCAATATTTACTTAATTTGTTAATATTAGTGAAAAATTAAATATTAGTTGAATATTTTTTCTTTAATGAATTATTAATTAATATTTGTTACTGTTACATATTTAATCAAATATACAATTTTTGTTGAGATATTACAAGAAATATCTATTTTTATGTAACTTTAATATTTCTTATGTAGTGTATTTTGATTATAGTCATTATTCCAATACTTAAAATACAGGTATCGATTCTAATTCAAGGAAAGTATAAATTTTAAGTGTCCTTTTTAATAGTATTTTATTATATCATTAAGGTATAAATATGTGTATTGCTTTTCAAAATACATCTTTTAATTTTCCATTAAATAAATTTTTGCTCGCCTTAAGCCTGATATTATTTTATAATTCGAATATTTTATTGAATGGATATTGCGCTGCTTTCAGGTGCATTCATCAAAATTTACCTGTATTTTATAAATATTGACCACAACGTGCCACAGGCTATTTTATTCAATTTTGCAAAGTACACTCGTCGCTACTAAAAATCACATTACGTTTGAGGTTGTAGCCATTTATCATCGAATTTAATGAAATTTTTTTTTATTTACACTCGCTATTATTAGCAATGTTAATTTATCGCACAGTGGCAAGAAATCACATCTATCATTGCTAGTAAATAAGTGTACGGCAGTACTTACAGTTTTACTGTTATTGGGAAATTACGTGTACCGAGACCACCTAGAAATTGTTCCATAAGTGGAGGACTGTTAATTTCAGATTAAAATACGGTATTATCAATCTTCGAGGCACTGTCATCGGAATTTGAGTCGTTAGGCAGAGGACATGACAAATAAGGACGTAGAATATAAATAATACTGTCATCTGAAGAATCAGTTTCGTAATCAGAACTACGTACATCACTTTCCCTGTTATTAGATAATCCACGAGTAACAAAATGTCATTTAAAAAATTATCAAAGAAATTAAAAAATATTTCAAGAATTCGTTGAATACGAACATTGAACAAAAACATGAAAAAATTGACTAAAATCTTAAAATGAACAAAATTTCAACAATATTTTTTTTCAACAACATTTCAACATAATTAAATTAATAATAAAGTATTTTTATATTTATTCGTTTCAATTTTCTGTCAATGACATATTACTAATTTTCGTATATAACGTCGTATATAACCAAGCTGGATTTATGTATATGATGTTGCCAAAATCTCCTGAAAATTTAAAGATAAATAAAGTATTACTTAAATAATTAAAATAATGAAAATCATAATAGATAAATTAATATTAAAGTATTTTTGTACTTATTTGTTTCAATTTTCTGTCAATTACATATTACTAATTTTCGTATATAACGTCGTAAATAACCAAGCTGATTTTATGTATATGATATTGAAAAAATCTTCAGAAAATTTGAAGATAAATAAAGTATTACTTAAATAATTAAAATAATGAAAATCATAATAGATAAATTAATATTAAAGTATTTTTGTACTTATTTGTTTCAATTTTCTGTCAATTACATATTACTAATTTTCGTATATAACGTCGTAAATAACCAAGCTGATTTTATGTATATGATATTGAAAAAATCTTCAGAAAATTTGAAGATAAATAAAGTATTACTTAAATAGTTCAAATAATAAGAATAATAATAATTAAATTAATAACAAAGAATTTTTGTATTTATTCGTTTTAATTTTCTGTCAATTACATATCACTAATTTTACGTGTCAATTATCAAGTAATTCATTAAAAATTTAGTCTTAAAATATTTTTATTTAACATTCATTTTCACAGTTGAATTTAACGTATCAATTGCCTATAACGAAACAATATCCTAAAAATACAATATTTTATTTAAATACAATATGTACGTAAAATAATACATAGTCTTTTATAATCTACAACTCTCAGTAATAATAACAAAATATTGAACTATAGCAAGAGTTGCAATTATTTTCGTATAATCAACTTCTAATATCTCCTTCGTTTAGGGACTATAAATTCACCCAATCTCGTAGACATTCCATTTGTAAACAAAAGATGTATTGTGGCAATTTTTAGCTGTCTACAACAAAGTTGGCTTCCATTGCGATAACATCTCAGCTTTCTGAAAAAATAATCAATACAAAAGAACAATATAATAGTTACGCAATGGCTTCCTGTCTCTATCATTCACATATAATGCACGTAACAAAAGGAAAAGGAAAATAAAGAAATGCTAAATTATACAGTTGTATGAAATTATATGTTATAATCCATGCAAACGAATTGTTTTTCCTGCTATAAAGTGGATTTATAGAATCATGCCATAAATTAAGGAATATTGCGTTTAATTGTCGAGGAGAAGAGTATAATAATTCACGCTATCCACATCAGCTGTTACTTCTGAGGAAGTTCATATCGACGAATCTTTCTCCTCACATAATTATTTCCGGAGCTCATATAAGGAACGTAGGTGTGTATGTTTCCCGAGGCCTATCCTCCATCTAACGTGACAATGATTTTAACCACGCAATCTTGCCATTGTTCGAGAATAAGATTTCGCAATTTCGTGATCGTTTTGGACCTATTGAACGCAAGCAAGGTAAACTGGAATTTTACCTTTTGAAAGCTAAAGGAAGTTTGGATAGGTTTGGATTTGAATTTCAATTTTGAGTTATTTTTATGTAAATAATTTGTAATTAATTAGGCTACGAGTGCTTTAATAATGTGTCCTTTGTAATAAAATTATCACTTTCAGAATATTTCATTTTTAGACTTTAAAGGTACAATCTAACTTAACTGTAAATACTAATTTTATTATTATTGTGATTAAAAATATATATTTGATTATTATTTATTTCATTCTTCTTACTTTATTATTACTTTATTGTAATTTTATTATTATTGAACACAAGGAAGGTTAACTGGAGTTTAACTGTAAATACTAATTTAATTATTATTGTGATTAGAAATATATATTTGATTATTATTTATTTCATTCTTCTTACTTTATTATTACTTTATTGTAATTTTGTTATTATTGAACACAAGGAAGGTTAACTGGAGTTTAACTGTAAATACTAATTTAATTATTATTGTGATTAGAAATATATATTTGATTATTAAGGCTACGAGTGCTTTAATAATGTGTCCTTTGTAATAAAATTATCACTTTGAGAATATTTCATTTTTAGACATTAAAGGTACAATCTAACTTAATTGTAAATATTAATTTTATTATTATTGTGATTAGAAATATATATTTGATTATTATTTATTTTATTCTTCTTACTTTATTATTACTTTATTGTAATTTTATTATTATTGAACACAAGGAAGGTTAACTGGAGTTTAACTATAAATACTAATTTAATTATTATTGCGATTAGAAATACATATTTGATTATTATTTACTTTATTCTTCTTACCTTATTATTACTTTATTATAATTTTATTATTGTTGAACGCAAGCAAGGTAAATCGGAATTTAACCCTTTGAAATCTAAAAGAAATTTAGATAGGTTTGGATTTAAATTTCAATCTTGAGTTATTATTATGTAAATAATTTATAATTTAGTATGCTACGAGTGCTTTAATAATATATCCTTTATAATAAAAGTATCACGTTGAGAATATTTCATTTTTGGATTTTAAAGGTGCAACCTAATTTAACTGTAAATACCAATTTAATTATTATTGCGATTAGAAATATATATTTAATAGTTATTTATTTTATTCTTCTTATTTTATTATAATTTTATTATTATTGAATGCAAGCAAGGTAAACCGGAATTTAATCCTTTGATATTTAAAAGAAATTTGTATAGGTTTAGATTTGAATTTCAACCTTGAGTTATTTTTATGTAAATAAGTTATAATTTACTGGGCTACGAGTGCTTTAACAATGTGTATTTGATTATTACTTATTTTATTTTTCTTTTATTATTATTATTTTATTATTACATATTAGAAACGTGAGCAGAATATAATTGAATATACATTTTAAATCTTAAATTTTCTATTCTGTGATATTGAATACGTCTCTACTATTAGTGTTATTATTATTCGCATTATTTATTATCACTTTATTATTATTACCCAATTATTTTAATTATTACACGAATATTTGGTATGCGAATGAAATATAATTGGCCACCCTTTTCGAATTTAAAATTTCCTATCGACAAAAACCGACTACTTTTTCATTCCTGAACACGTCTCACTCGCAGTGGTAATTAACTCGTGTAAATTAGCACTCGATCAGGTTTCTTAGAAAGACTTAAGCAGTCGACGTAAGTGGAATCGCGCATTCATCACGGCGACGAAAATGGTACTTCATTCATTTCCATGAATCACGCTGTTATGATTAAACATTCGAAATGCAAACTTCAAATTATTCGAAATTAAACTCTCCTTGCCTGCAATTTGCTCATCATCGTTCTATTTCATTTCAAATTATACCCTCTGCTGCTCAAGGCCTGTGAAAAATGACTGCATCGAAATGCATTCGTAATTTACTTGCGACCAATCTCGCGATTTATTCGTGTGAAAAATAGTCAATCTGTTTCATTTAATCAATCTATACTACCTCTTTTAATGCCGCAACGTGTTCCCTGACGGTGAGAAAGCGCGCGTCTCACTTGCCGATAAATATTAAGCACTGCATCAAAAAACGTGCTTATTACACTGCACGGTTTTTCGCGTAATCAATAAAATTCGTTGGAAGATGCATGTCGCAAAAAGGAATACCCACTGGCAGCCATTAACGCATCCGCGTCGCGACAGTGCTGCCCTCTACTCAGCCTTTCACGCTTCTCGTTATTCGCCTCATTCAGCCATATTTCATTCACTTCTCGGGCAGTAATTTCGAGCATTAACACCGGATAAATTCTTTCATTGCCAGCTGATGCTGATCGTGTTTCGTAAATATGCAAATATGCACGAAACGCGATATGTGTATCTTCGTTGAAATTGTTACGCGAACATAATACGAGATATCGAACAAGAAGTATACCGATCTTACCGATACGTGAACTATTTATTTGCGAAATCGAAAGTGCAAAGTTATTTTAAAAGTTGGGAATTAATCGTTCAGTTTGACAAGGAAGTTGGAGAAAAATTCAGAAAGGGGAATTAATTACTTTGACCTGTGTACGGCTCATATGGCATATGATCGCAAAGTATTACGCAAGCGGGCATAATGGTGAGCACGAGGTGATTCCTTATGATAAAATACGTCGAAAATGTAGAATAATGTTTTTTCTTAGGAGGCTTAGTTCTCGAGAAAATTAATTCTGCAAATCTATTGGGTACGTGTGCATTTAGTTGATAGTTGTAATAAGGTATTATATTATTAATCAAATTTTTTCCTCTTCTTTTTTTGAATTAAATAATTAATAAAAGTCGGGTAGGTATTGCGTGTGAAGATACCAAGCATTATAACATCGCAAGACAAATCGTGCAAGTATTACGTGTGATATAAGTACATGCATACCTAACGAAATTTCGAAATCGATTTTCTCGAAAACTCAGCTTTGAATAAAATAGTTATAATCTAAATTTCATTTTGTTTTATTTTTTTTTTTCTCATTTTTATATAGGAAATTACTTTGTATAATCAGTGGAAATTTTTAATTGATTTTCTTGAATTTTTAAACTTTTGTGGGACGGTTTTATTTTACACTTTTGGTTCATTTTTTAATAAAAAATCACGTCTTGTTTTCTTGACAAATTTTGTTTTAATTACGTGCATATGTAGGTACACGTATACCAAATGGAATTTTGAAATTGATTTTCTCGAAAATTGAAATTCGAATGAAAAGTTATGTTTTAATTTTTGATTTATTTTTGTATAAGGAATTTAAAGTAGGAACTTGCGACCACACCCAGTATATCTATTTCTTTGTGTGAGAATACTTATTTCAATCGGCGAGAAAAGTGACCTACTTGATTTTTAATCGTACACGTATGTACTTGTGTTCGTTCAAGTTTTTACCATGTAAAGCGTAATTCAAAATTGTTCGTAGGTTTTTCTGGTATGTTGCTGCATTTTAAAAGAAAATTAGTTTATTACGGAATAGTGTACTTTCCCGACCAGTTTTCATATGCCCGTAATGTGGTGTAAAATACGCGGATGTATTGCTTTCACTGGCCGTCGCGGAAAGCAATCATCCAATACGCGCAGGTCATCGATGTCGTACACTCAACAAGCCGAAGCAGAACTTTCCTCTTCTGACAAATGCGGATGTTCAGCTTTTGTATTAGTAATAATACGTTTTGTACAACTTACATGTACGAAACCGAATTATATATTTCTTTTCTATTTTATCACCATAGGAATCATTCGAAACAGCGGGAAATTTAAATCCAACACACACATGCAAATTAGTAATGTGATATATTAATGTTAATTATTTGGTATACTTGCTGATAACGAAATTAATTGTTTTAAATAAATTTATTAATACTAACTATAATCTTCTTACCTTGGAATAGAAATACGATATAAATATAAATATAAATATGATACTAATTATTATTCAAAATATTTTACTGCAGTATTTTTATCTGAATATGCAATAGTTAAATAAAAATAAAAAAATATAACTTTAATTATATTTATTAATTAAATATACTTAAATTAAAAATTCATTACAATATAAGTTCTTGCATATTTCATAAAAGAGCATGTAACATTAAATAAATAAATAAAAGGATAAAAATATATTTATTTAAAGTTACATGCTCTTTTATGAAATATGCAAGAACTTATACTGTAATGAACTTTTAATTCAACATATATATAATTATTTGGTATAGTTGCTGATAACGAAATTAATTGTTTTAAATAAATTTATTAATACTAACTTACCTTAGAATAGAAATATGATATAAATATAAATATGATATTAATTAATATTGTTGAAAATATTTTACTGCAGTATTATTATTTGAATATGCAAAAGTTATATTTCTTTCTTTTTATTTATTTATTTAAAATTACATGCTCTTTTATGAAATAGGCAAGAACTTATACTATAATGAACTTTCAGTTCAACATGTATATATATAATAAATACTGATTAGAGTTACATATATTATTGCTATATTAGTTTATACATATACTAATATCTATATCTATATATATTAATATATAAGTAATATAGTAATAAATTTATAGTAATATTATGGGGTTGGCCAATAAATAGTCAGATGTTTGTAGTAAATGGTTTTCTTCTCTACAGTACAAAGCAATGTCTCACTCCTTATTAAAGTATAATCACATATTAATGTAAATTATGTGGTGGTTCACAAAATGGCAAATCATTACAAATCAAAATCATCGATACATTATTCAGTAAACCTGTTTTGTTTCAAAAAATTAATTACTATTGCATATGAAAGATATAGAAATTATTCTTCGGTCAACCCAATACACAAATACGATAATCACATCATCATCGAAAATAACATCATTTCGCCTAACTCGAAACGGAACAGCAATGCAAACATTATCGCGATATAATTTTCTTTCGCAGAACTTTCTTTCATTCCGGATACAATAGTTATACGAACATCCACTTTCATGCCATTATTTTACATACATTATATAACAAAAATTGGTCGTATAGTTGTTACGGTTATGCAATGACGTGGCTCGTTTGTAAGGACAGAAAACACACGAGTAAGTGTACTTTCATGTTATGCTACTATAATAACCATAAAAAGATGGTTCACCGCGCACGTAATGTACTACAAAAACCGAGGTGATACGTCGCGCTAAGCAAGAGGACGTATGTATTTGCCTTAACGTTTCTACGAGCTTCCTCGTAAAAATGGCGGGAAAAAAATGTTTATCATGAAAGCGTCATTACGACGTATTTCCGTGTGATCAGAGGTAACTGGTCTACGATGACAGATCCAATCTGTAAGTACGACCGACATCGATACCCGTGTCGTATAATGCTTCTTAATTCGGATACCAATTGCGCAACCGACTAGTTCACTCTCCAATTTCTCCCAAATCATCGTCTCTGACATCATCAGCGATATGGCACGTATGTACGAACAGTTTTCATACCTGACAGGACACCTAAAATATAGGAGTAGCTTATACTGTCGGGTTAATGAAGATATATGGACGCGAAATTGATTTAAAAGGGTACAATCGCAAACGTTTCAGTGGCGGATTGCGAAATCGAGTGGTATACCGAGGGTCTATTAGGGGTTGAGAGTTGTTAAAATGTTAATTTCAATTTTTCGAATAGTTTCGGAGACCAGTTAGTTACGGTAAGCTGGTCTAGGTTCGGTAGGAACATATTGCTGTTGGAATACTGCATTATGAGCTACATCTTCGACGTCTTAGATGTTTAACTAGTGTATAGAGCAAGGGAGTTTGATCTTAGAAGGAGCATGGGTTTCATTTGACCACCTTCTCTGATGCTATGGTAAAAGTGGACCACACGAATTTTAATTATTAGTTGGAAATGTCGCAGCTTTAATATAATCCTATTGGGTTATATTCAATCGTGGAACGAAGAGACAACAGGAAGCATCGAATCCTAATAGATTAGAGCAATCAAGCACTAACTCAAGTTCTAATTCAAAAATAAAAAGATTGGCAACGTAGTCTATCCTGCTATTGGGTTATATTCAATCATGGATTGAAGAGAGAATAGGAAACATCGAATCCAAAAAGATTAGAGCAATCAAGCACTAACCAAGTTAGTCCAAATTCAAAAATAAAAAGAATGGCAATGTAGTCTATCCTACTATTTGGAATGTACCTAATACTATATTGATCAAGTGCTTAAGTCAGAAGTATAGATTTCAAAATACCAAAGGTGGAATTAAGGGGAGCTATTAGAATGGTTCTGTTGACTCTATACCGTCTTGAGAGTAGCCTGCTTAGCTTTATGAAGTAAGTAAGCACGTGTACATACCAATTATATTAGGAGTCCCAAAATTCACGCAAGAACCTATGATAAAAAATACAGGTTTTTAATTTAAAATTGTAAATATTGCTCTGCTATTACAATAAAGCGTTGTTCTTTCGTGTAGCACTCCATTTCTAATAACTCTTAACTGTCAGCTGTCACGCTGTCTTTTCTTTCGTTGGCAACACTTTATCGTACAAGTGGCGGAAAATTCAAATACTGCGTGAATTTTGGGAATATGTTATCTGAAAATGAAAATTCTAGAAAGAGATACCGAGGAATGGAGAATTATCTTCATTCTGGTAGAATTGGTCTATTAGTCTATTAATCCTTTGCGAATACCTGGTCTGCAGACAGTAGCTCAAGCAAATTTATCGTTTGTATGTGAATATACCAATTATTTTTACAGTTTTTGCTATGTGACCATATATAAATAGGTCACATACATGTACTCTGATATAAATTTTGTTTATAAAGAAATTTTTGTATATTTGCATCAAATTTCTTAAAATGGAGTTTGGTTCCTTCAGAGACAACTCCAATAGTAAAGCGTTGAATCATAATTTATGGTTGTAACTTGATAATAATTCTTGATAACTTGTAATAGTAACTAGTAATAACTTGTGGTTATATTACATGAAATTGATAAAAGATTGAAACAAGGGAACCTGGTACTTACAACATGATAACTTACAATATCTCAGGGTTAAGTTGATTCTTCCACTTGGTAGGCTTTTCTTCCACTTTCCTCTTAAATTTTCCCATTTAATAATTTTTACTCCTCACGAATGGACTGCATTTTTCATCTATACTTTGCAAAAATTGTCTTGAATATTTTGCTCACGAGACATAATACCATATAATACGTGACTCCTGGTCCTAACGTAGACACTCAATCTCATCTCGTTTCATTTTTGTGTCCTTAGCAGACCAAGATACATAATCCAACTTGGTCTTTTAAGAAAATAAAAATCCATTATTCTTCTTTCAATACTTCCTGGCTTATCAAATCGAACAATTATTTTCGTAATTATTCGTGATCGTTCAAAAATCCGTCTACCTCATTCAACGTACTCTCATACCCTCGACAATACCCTTTTGAATCACTGTCTACCTAACAATATGATATTCCTCGTGTTCGTTGGGACGTCATCGGGATGATGATGCTTTTGGTGTCAACGCGAGGGTCTGTCAGCTCTGGCTATTCTGGCTACCTCTCTGTACACAATACTGAGCTATGGATCTTGTAGTATGACGCTTAACGTGGCTGCTGTCAGGCCTCCTGAGATAGTTCTTAATTGGTTTCTACATCACGAGGCAGGGACCAGGTATATCCGGCTACAAGGCCTCGCTAGGGACCTTCGCTTTGTCCCTGCAACTGTCATTGCCTCGGCGACTAATATACAGCGAGCAATATAGGTATCGCAATAAAACCAATAAAAGTAAAGTCTCATTTTTGTGTTACACGTCTCGATGAAATTTATGAAAAACGTTGTAAAAGTATTTCTTAATTTTATGCGAATTATACAGTATTTTTTAAATTTCATACTAAGTCATCAGGCACTGACACAGCGGTTTAACGTGTCAAAGTATAAAAAATTCTTAAATAAGCCTAACAGAACACGGAAGTTTGACTTTCTCGTTACATAATTCTCTCGTGAATTTAATCCATTCTCGATTTGTTTATTTATTCTTATATTTTTGTGATCAACATTTTCTATATCGATATTAACCACTTGCGCTAGAAAAACGTGCCACGCACGTCGTAACGCTTTTGTCGCAGAATCGCCGACAACGTGGTACACACGTCGTCAGGCAATTCTCACAGAAACATTGCACCGTTCTAGCACACGCGTCTACGAATTTCTTGCCAATGTAAGTAGTTAAAAAATGCTCATCTTCTTTATTATACCGCGAAATTTAATTACAAAGGGAAATAACACGTGCATAATACTAGTCCCTGAAACTTAATCAGCCAATTCTGTCGCTGATTATAAAATTGATGCAATTAAAAAACCCGAAATAAATGATTGCGTCGCTTATTTCACGCCATCAATTCTGCCACGAATTATGAAAGTGGTCCAATTAAAAAATCCGAAAAAAATAATTGCATCGTTTATTCTGCGCTACATTCGTTGACATTCCAATAAAGTCAGACTATTTCTGTCGGAGCCGTGAAAAATTGAATTGCTAAATTTATGACACAGTTTATATTTCAAACTCGCGACTTCGACCACTTTCGTATTCACCGGTACAATTATATTTCCCCGGATCGGTGCAACAACCGCATTCTAAAATAGAAAAAAATGAATCGTGAAATAGAGCCATATTTATAAACGTTCAATCACGTAGCTCGATATCACCGGCGACGTGTTTCAATGTTTATGGCCTCCCATTAGTAAGCAGCAGCGGCCTCGATATCTGGAAAAATCCTGAAGGACGACTTCCGACCCTGTTGCTGGAAATAGTAGGAAAATTGCACATGGCTACTGACATTGTATCCTATCGATAGACCACATTCTAACGAGCAATCTTCCGCAATCCAGGCTACGAGCACTAGAATTTACCCGTTCATAATCACGTGACTGAGACCTGGCTGGCATCCCGAGCTAGGCTCGGAAGATTCAGGAGACTGCGTCGTAGGCGCAGTAAATCATGACTAGGGATCCCATGCTGAATAGGTCAATATACGTCTTGCATCGCTGTGTACTTTATCTTTAGCGTCCGCATGTGCCAGTGTGCCTATAACTGCATTAATGGCGCACAGTGTCACTTCACGAACACCTATGTAGCCCCTGCACTTCGAGCATAAGCTCGTGTGGCAGATGAAAGACGCGCAGCATCCTGCCTATGCGAACTTTCCACGAGTGGACTCCTCTAAAGAGACTATAGGTATTGTCGCAACGACCCAATTGCATTAAAACGGCAATCGTTGCTATCTGTTATCCGCACGAGCAGAATAAATTTTGCCCGAAGACGACGCGCGTTCGAATTATCGAAGGTCGTAAATCCTCTGCGCGATGCTCGTCGCGGCTCCTCAGGTTCCGCCATTTTCTGCTCACGGATGATTCGATAATTATATACCGCGCGGGATGCGTTTAATTATTTATGCCTCGAGTTTCAGAAGAACTTTTTCATCTAAATGGAAGTTTCGTAATAGCTTGCTAAGGTTTATTAATAGCGCAATTGTGGTATTAAAATTTTTCCGTTGCGAAAGAAATTTTGGATTTCGTCTCGTATGGAATTGACTATCTATCTATAGTGTTTGAAAATAATGCTAAAATTATACAGAGTTTTCTGTTCTTTGTTTAATATTATATTGGAAATCCACAAATCTATAATAATTTAATTTAATATTAATTGGTAATAATAAGAATAATAATTCCCAATAAAATAATTGAGGAAATTTTTTTTG
>NW_016912167.1:255551-269749 GCF_001483705.2 Eufriesea mexicana
TTTAATACTTTATTCTTTCTAATTTATATTAATTTATTATAATATAAATATAACTTATTTATAATCATGCAAAGTGTGTATACATTTTTTGGGACACTGTATTTTATAATTACTTACTATCTATAATTATATTTTTATAGTTAGTACTATATATATATTAATGTTATATGTATATGTTGACATTAGTAGTAGTACAATATATATTACTAATATAATAAAATTTATACATATATTGTACTAATATTAAATACTGCATATTCTATACATTACACATTATATCTATGTACAATATATTAATATATGTCTAGTATATACTAATATGTTACTATTATACACAGGGTGAACCAACATAACTTGCATTCCTATTCCATTAAATATTCCCACAGAAAAGTACGCATTCTATTAATAAAATTCATAGTCACCTGAATATCTTATAAACAAACAAATTATATAGAAAAATCATTTTATCGTTATATTTTCACTTCCATACCATATAATTTTTACATAAAACGTTCATTGTGGACAAGTTCTATGACTTCCCTCTCATATCGATGCTATATACGTAAATTTGTATTATGTATACTAATACCACCGCTGTACATGTATCAGTATAATACACGTTACTGCACATACATCAGAAACGTTTTACACAACCTTCAATACCGGTTCAATACTAAAAAGAATATCACGTTCGCACAAAAATGTATTGCACTTCTAACTACACGTGCTCACCACGCGTGCAGCCGCATTGTTATGCACTCTTCACGAAATATATGGACTATTGTAAAGTCCAAACGCCTCGTCAAAAGATTGCATACTGAGATAAATCATTCGCTAAGGCGGTTGCACTCGTAGCTGGTAGACACGATATTGTGAGATCGTAAAATCAGTCTGACTCGAAAGTATACACATATCTTATGCTAAAGATTAGCACTTTGATTCTCTGTCTGCACCCATGGCTTCCTATCGCTGTGTCTCGCTCGCTCTCCCTACACCTCGTGTATTCTCGTCTTTCTCTCTGTCACGTGACCATCAGACCAAGTGTTCCGATTGGCAAATGTGACATTTTCGAGGAATAATTAAAATTCGTGTACTTTTACCTTCCAACGGCGGCAGGTGAGTTACTCCTGCTGCACTATGACTAATCGGACCCGCATTCCTGCCTCTAGGAAATTCTCATCTCTACACGTTATATTGCCTCGTGCTAGGTTAAACGGCGTGATTATGGTCACGTGCAGAATGCCGTTCCTTTAACCTTAGTGCTGCTTTGTGCATCGCTGTGTAAGATCAACCATTGTTCCACTTAACTTGAATATTATTCCTGTTTGCTGAACCTTGGCTGATTTGAATTATTCGAATCTTGATTGTATTTCGCGGTATTAATATCTCATTTCTGTTTAACTGATCGAAATATGAATATTCTTTTGAACGTTGACACAGGTGGAGCTTGATATGTTGTATAATTGTTGTGAAAGCGGAGTGAAATTTAATTCTTTGCATTCGATGATTTTTTGGTTAAAAGGGTATACGAATTGAAAAATTTTCTGCCATAGGGGGATGATATTTTTCTAGCAGTAAGTAAGAAATAGTGTAATAATTAACAGGTAGAAATATTTAATTTCGATACCTCGCGCACTGTTACATTATCTTAAATTTGATATAGTAATTAATATCGAGCTTCGAAATTTTATCAAATGGCGAATGGAGGGCGCCTCTCGAGTGCAAAGGGTTAAAAAATTGGATTTAATAATATTGTAGGATACCATTTCGAAAGAAATCGCGAATCGGCTCTTGCCAACAAAAATAAATTATAAACCTATCAATATTTTCTAGAAGCAAATGGAAAAGTTATTTTGGGTAGCAAAATTAATTTGCGTGGTCCTTTCAGGGAGGTGAAGCATAGGTTAACCCTTTGCACTCCAGAGGCGACTCAGTCGCCATTTAATCAGATTCTGAAGATCGATATTAATTAATATACCAAATTAAAAATTACCCACCAATGCGTGCAATGTCAAAGTAAAATAATTCTGCATCTTCATTTGCATACGATTTCTTATTTACTATTTTAAAAATATCATCAGCTCTATGACTAGAAGTCTTCGAATTACTATTTTTCTATAACGAAAAAATCGTCGAGTACAAAATTAATTGATATACCAAATTAAAAATTACCCACCGATGCGTGCAATATCAAAGTAAAATAATCTGCATCTTCATTTGCATACGATTTCTTATTTACTATTTTAAAAATATCATCAGCTTTATGACTGAAAGTCTTCGAATTACTTTTATCAACTATACTATCATTTTGTGACATTTATTTTACCTATAAATGGAACAAATTTGTAGGAAAATATTCGAACCACGATTAATCCTTTTTGTATTATTAAGGAAAGGATATTTTGTATATTGAGTACATTGCATTAGGCTCTAGAAATGCTGAAAGTCATATAACGTGTTATAATTCTGTTGCATATAGTAAATTGAGAAATTGTAGCTAATAATGAATTAGAAAATTTAGCATATAATAGACCTTGATTCGAAGATTACTGCAGCGATCAGAATAATTCAGGATTAACCTAAGCTAATCTAACCTAGCCTACCTCTGTAAAATCAAATATGATTTACAACCTTATGATTTTTTTATCAGAGATATATATTGCATTATGTGATAGAATTTTCTTTGTACATGTCATACTTCTAGCCAATGCTAAAAATTCGTGTGATCTATCTGTACGATTGTATTTGCCCAGTAGACCATGGCTAATCAGACCCATATTATCCCAGTATCCTAACTTCTGAAACCGAATCCACTTCTGTGTTCACTATGTTCTGTTTGTGAGTTTGTTGTATAACAATCGTATATTTATTATAAAATTATAAATTTACACAAGTCTTATATCCTAATTGTTCACTCTCACGTTTCTTATAACAAAGTGAAACTCCTTATAACAAATTGACTCTGATCCATAGCAACTGCACAACACCATACATTCTAGATCTTCCACTCGCACTTCCAAAAACATACATATCTACATTCGTGCCATTACTCGACCTCACATACTTGCATTCACACTAATAAAACCAAATCCACACTGTTCACTATCTTCCACACTCGAAGCGACGTAATTTCATTTATATCAGGGTGTCCCATAAGTTTCTTCCGCGCCACGCTATGTATGTCCTCGAGCCGGCTATGTTCGTTAACATGCAGACTTATCTATTGTCCGTTTATGGCATCGATTTCAGCCGGCTCACAGCTCTTTCAAAGTACGTTTCGTTGGTGACAAAGTCTTTTTTAAAATCTTTTTCTACGCCGTTCGATATGGATAGCCGAAAGAAGCATTTGCGGCATGTTATTCTTCATTGCTTTAAAAAAGGTAGTAGTGCAAAGGACACTGCAGACGAGATTTGCACCGTTTATGGGAGTGGTACTACGACTATTAGAACCGTCCGCAATTGGTTTAAGAAATTTAGAGCTGGCAATTTTGATTCGAAAGATGAAGACCGCAGTGGCCGCCCAGCAACGACGGATACGGACCTCGTCAATTTTGCAAGTAAGTCTCAACGATTTTGGAAAGAGGGCATAATGAGGCTTCCTGAGAGATGGAAGAAGGTAATAGAGCAAAACGGTTCATATATAACGCAGTAAATCAACCTTGAACAACAAATATCGTCTATTGATTTCGCATCAAAGAAAAAGGAAGAAACTTATGGGACAGCCTAATAGATGTCATACCTCTATTCGATGATAAAAATTCGTGTGATCTATCTTTGTAATCCTATTGGGAACGGTAGACCTGTTACTCCGGGGCTAAGTAGACCTACATTCCTTCACTCTGCTGACTCCCTGACTCTGTACTCTATTTAGCAGATTCTATTTCTACGCCACTACTTCGTCTCCTCGTTCTCTTCCCTACATGATATAATACCACTCTATTCGCAGATATGACAGTTCCAGCCAATGATGGAAATTCGTATGACCTATCTTCACGATTGCGTTAGAGTGGGTAGATCATTACGCTATGGTTAATCAGGCCCACATTCCTTCCAAGTGTATACTCCCAAGTTCCGCATAGTAGATACTCCGTTCGTTAATCAGACCTAATCCTAACCTAACCTAAGCTGACCTGAACCTACTTAACTCGACCCAGTGTAACCTACATATACAGTTGTAAATGTGTCTCACTTACACTTCAATCATACATGCATTACATCTCGGAATGAACTGATTATAGCTTTGTATTATTTCTCATGCTTGATTCTCGATTTAATTCTAGGTCTCGCGAACTGGATTCCGTACCTCGGTCATGCATGCATTGTAGCTCAGAATTGGACCAATTATTAATCACGAACCGGTTGTAGTTTAGTATTAATTCTCACAGTCGAAGCTGAGTCTTTTTCAGTTTAATTCTTAGACCTAACCCTTTGCGGTATAATCACGTGTCTAACTTGGCACGAATTCTTTATGTCGAATTTCCTGGTTATGAACTATACTAATCACGAGAATATAATTATATTTCACGCGTTTCAACGTACACAAAATTCGAAGAATTTTTAATTTTTGTCTAACTTTATCGTGGATGGAATAAATATACAGTGGTTAATTAAAATTAAATACCACTTTGGAAAAATGTATTATTTTTCATATTTATTTCGTAGTTCAAGGGGTCACATAGTTTGGTATTATTTCTCATAATCGAAGCTGAGTCTTTTTAATTTTTGTCCCTAACCCTTTACAGTATAATGACGTGTCTAACTCGTCACGAATTCTTTATGTCGAATCACGTGATTATAAACTATACTAATTACGCGACCATAATTATATTTCAACATGCACAAAATTCGAAGAATTTTTAAATTTTTATCTAATTTTATTGTCGTTGGAATAAGTATACAATGGTTAATTAAAGTTAAATACTATTTCAATGTATTATTTTTCATAATTATTTCGTAGTTCAAGGGGTCACATAGTTTAGTATTATTTCTCATATTCGAAGCTGAGTCTTTTTAATTTTTATCCCTAAGCCTTTGCAGTATAATGACGTGTCTAACTCGTCACGAATTCTTTATGTCGAATCTCGTGCTTATAAACTATACTAATCACGAGACTATAGTTATATTTCACACGTTTCAACGTACACAAAATTCGAAGAATTTTTTAATTTTTATCTAATTTTATCGTGAATTGAGTAAGTATACAGTTGTTAATTAAAATTAAATACCACTTTACAAAATATGTATTATTTTTCATATTTATTTCGTAGTATAAGGGGTTCAGTATTGATTACTATGCATTTTCTAATAACGTCGAAAATATTTGGTATAATGATCGTGTATTTTTGAAATAGGTGAACCATCGAAACTCAGATTTCATATTTGGAGTACACTTACTTTCCCCAATACACCCACCAAGTTTCATTTCGATTTGATTCGATATAATTCGAAAGTAAATCAAGAGATATTTAAAAATATTACAAAATATATTTAGTTATTCCAATGTAATATAAAAATAAATCAAATTGCATCGAATATTTCAGAGGAAGTATTATTTGAATAGCAAAACCACTGTAATTATTAAGGTATTAAATGTACATTAGTCAATTGTGTGACTTATAACTTCCTATAATTAGACACCGAAAAATTCCCGTGAAAGTATTCATTTCAATTAGGTCAATTTTAATTTGTAGTAACGAAAGTATAAAGTGATATGTAACATACTAATGCAAAATTGACGAAGCGTTGGAAGCCAAGGAATCACTGGGAAAATAAGTTATTACATCCAAAACGTCGGTAGTTCGCATGACAAATTATCTCGTCATCTCCAGTTAACAAGTTAATATGTAATATTAAAGAGAAAATTTTCCTTCCACTTCTGAGATTCGTTAAAATTCTTTTCATAACTCCATCAGCGTGGCAGCGTTACTTAACCTGAGTAACAAATCACTTTAGATGGTATGGTACACTTATTGAAATTTAACGACTTCTAAATATCTCCATCTTCGAATTAACTAAAAGCAGTGAGAATCGCATATGAATTAAACAAAGATATCATAAATTACATTACGTTGTATAAATTCTAACCCAAATATGTCAATAATATCGATGCCATATCTGAATCTCCCTAGAGGTGAAAATATAATTTGATTACACAGGTATTACTTAATTTGCAGTTGATTTTGCTTATCTTATGTGTAAACAATTACTTAACCATTGTAGCCGGCATACTTGGGGATCGAATGGCAAGGAGTGGCAATTAAGATTAATCTATTTTAGATGACATATTTCAGTTTAACAACAGGTGATTTATCACTGGATTCGAAACTGATTCGATCGTGACATTTAGTGCATTGCACTTACGAGCATTAGCAGACAACGCTGTGCAGGCAATATCGTCGATAGCCAGCCGATTAACGAGATAATAAGCCAACGACTCGTCGTTCATAATGAGGAATCGTGCGTAATGACTGTACGTGAATCGCATATCAATGGCAAGACAATCGTGCGAGCCCGATGCACTTCTTATATCAATGGCATAATAAATCCTCGGGGCGTGTAAAAAAGTTGAGAAATACTGAAAATGACAAGTAGGAAGTACGTGACGAATGTACCGATCAGAATCGAACATTTAACAAGTTGCGCTGTTCATAATAATTTTAAATTACACGTGGGCTGAGTGAATTTTGCATAAGTATCATTGCATTAAATTGTTCTGGTAGTTTGTAAGAATTTCTTTACATGGCTGGAATAATTGCTTTTAGATTAATGGCAATTGATGTTAACAATTAATGATAACCAGAGATTTATTTTATTCTGTTCGTTTCGATTTGTAATTTAATTGGTAAATAATTTATATAATGTATCAGTCGTAATAAATTTCCTGGCTTTTTTACTTTTCTGATAAAATTAATTGCTTTTTCGGGGACTTGGGTAACTGTAAAATATGTTATTTTATAATTAAGAATGATAATTAAAAATGTTAGAATATAATTGTAATAAATAAATTGCAATTTATATATTTACGTAATTATTAAATTAAATATTAATAAATGGTAATTTAGGTATAATAATTATTTATATATTTATAACGAATAGTGTAGTAATTTATGTGAGAAATGGTTCAATGGATTCTAATATGACTGATTCATAGGAAAAATTTGGAATTTAATACGATTTAACAAAATTCAGAATTTTTTAATTTTTAATGAAATATAATATTTGGTATCGAACAATTTTTAATAAAATTTAATGAAATTGAAAATTATTCGAATATTTAATCGAATTTAACAAAATTTTGAACCTTCTAATTTTTGCACAGAATAAAATTTAGACTTTAAAAATCTTAATAGAATTTAATAAAATTTAATATATGGTAAATTCATGTATAATAGTTATTTATATATTTATAACGAATAGTGTATTAATTTATGTGAGAAATGGTTCGATGGATTCTAGAATGACAATGATTCATAGGAAAAATTTGGAATTTAATACGATTTAACAAAATTCAGAATTTTTTAATTTTTAGTCAAATATAACAATATTTGGTATCGAACAATTTTTAATAAAATTTAATGAAATTGAAAATTAATCGAATATTTAATCGAATTTAACAAAATTTTGAACCTTCTAATTTTTGCATAGAATAAAATTTAGAGACTTTAAAAATCTTAATAGAATTTAATAAAATTTAACTAATTTAAAAATTAAAAATAAAATTTATATTCAAATTTAACCAAATTTTAAATCATCTAATTGCATAGAAGGAAATAAAATTTAGAAACTTTAAAAATTTTAATAGAACTTAATAAAATTTAACTAATTTAAAGATTAAAAATAAAATTTAGAAACTTTAAAAATTTTAATAGAACTTAATAAAATTTAACTAATATAAAGATTAAAAATAAAATTTAGAAACTTTAAAAATTTTAATAGAATATAATAAAATTTGACAAATTTAAAAATCTGTAATGAAATTTATGTTCAAGTTTAACAAAAAAATGGCATTGTGCACTAGTCTAGAGTGAGGAAATGTAACAAATAATTTATGCCAAATAGCAAACATAAAACAGAAATTGCGTAATGAAAACGACAAATGTCGAGATTACAAGTACTTTAGTCGAAAGACAAATATTGCGAATAATAGCCTTGAATGAACGAGACGAGCAAAGAGAAGACAGTAAACGTCGTGTAAATCTGGCACAATATCGAACATCGATCGCATGATTGTGCCGGCATTTAGGAGAAAACCTTTTCACCTGGCGCTCCCTAGACTAACGGATAGAGCAGAAATCGCTCGCTTCATGCTTTGGTACCCTGGCTACCATTCTGTACTATGTTCCGTTGCGAAACGGCGAAAAACCAAATCTCGCGCCGACTTTTGTTACGTGCCGTGCTAGACTTTCGATCATCCGAGAAGCAAATTACGATCAGCCGAGTTATTGGGTTTGTGGTTTAACCGCGCAGCCTTTGGAAATTGCGGTATTAAGAAAACGGATCAAGAAGCAAATATCCGCGATGTAACATTGTTTTTTCCACCATTCGCGAATCTCGCTATTGAAATACCATGCCGAAGAAATAAATTAACGTTCTCGAATTTCGATACTGAAACTTCTCGCAGCCTCTTATCGTGATTAACGAAATGAAAGTGCGGTAGATCGCCGATTATCCGGACGTAGATGACCGATTATCCTAATATGGGACGAGTCACGTATACGTACTTATGGTGCTTATGGTACTCATGGTAAGTGAGAAAATGCTAGTATGCTCTATAATTTTCAGTATATCTCGAGTAACTTCGAAACGATATATCTTGGCACAAAAAGAGAAAAAATTATGCCTGATTATAAATTAAATTTGATTTTGTAAGGGAAGAGGAAAGATTATTATTATTACCTTATGAGAACTATAAAAATAGTGGTGAAAAATTTCCATCTTTGAGATATTTTGGTAAATATAATTGGGATAGATATTTTTTATTAATTTATTCTCGAAGTCTAGGATGGTAGACAATTTTTATAGTCATCTATTACTTTTATCAACTATACTATCATTTTGTGACATCATATTACTATTACCATACGACTACTATAAAAATATTTGGAAAAATTTACTGTCTTTGACATATTTTCGTAAATATAGTAAGAGTCGATATTTTTTATTAATTTATTCCTGAAATCTAGGATGGTATACTATCATTTTGTGACACCATATTATTATTATCATACGAGTACTATAAAAATATTTGGAAAAATTTATTATCTTTGTGATATTTTCATAAAAGTAAGTGTCGATATTTTTTATTAATTTATTCCTGAAATCTAGGTTGGTATAATATCATTTTGTAACACCATATTATTAATACCATAGGAGTACTATAAAAATATTTGGAAAAATTTATTGTCTTTGTGATATTTTCATAAAAGTAAGAGTTGATATTTCTTATTAATTTATTCCTGAAATCTAGGATGGTATACTGTCATTTTGTGACACCATATTACTATTACCATACAAGTACTATAAAAATATTTGGAAAAATTTATTGTCCTTGAGATATTTTTATAAATATAGTAAAATCCGATATTTTTCATTAATTTATTTCTGAAATCTAGGATGGTAGTCAATTTTTATAGTCACCTGTTCTTGTATCAACTATATTATCATTTTGTGACACCATATTATTATTAAATACGAGTACTATAAAAATATTCTGAGAAAAATAACTATCTTTCAGATATTTTCATAAATGTAGTTAGGATTAATATTTTTTATTAATTTATTCCTGAAGTCTGGAATGGTAACTAATTTGTATAGTTATCTGTTTCTCCAGCAACTATACTATCATTTTGTGACACCTATTTTACCCATAAATAGAATAAATTTGTAGGAAAATATTTGAACTACGGTTAATCTTTTTTTGTATTAATAAGGAAAGGATATTTTATATTTAGAATACATTACATTAGGCTCTAGAAATGCTGAAAGTCATATAATGTGCTATAATTTTGTTGCATATAGTAAATTGAGAAATTGAAGCTAATCACGAATTAGAAAATTTGGCATATAATAGACCTTGATTCGAAGATTATTACAGCGATCAGAATAATTCAGGATATAAAATTGTGAATGATAATGGTATTATTTCATCAGTGTGTGACATAAATGATGACATCAATGAAGATATGGTAGGCTATGCTATTAACACATACATATACTATTGCAGCACCCAGCCAAGCTGAAAATTCATTGAATATTGCATTTTAATGGACGATATGCTGCATAGATATTTCTTTTAGAGAAACTTTACAGTTTGGCAGTATTGAAAAACCTTTAATTTATTTTTATGTTGCATTTTTCTTAATAAAATAAAATTCCTTCGCATAAATATATTTGTATTTAAAATATTTCTATATTTCCAATGCATTATATAATTTGAAATTTTTGAATATTCAATGAATTTTTATATGAAATATAATTAGTATAATTACTTATAATAAAATAATAAATTTCAATATATTATTATTAATATCTTTCTTACAAATTTGATCAATATTATAGAACTTTTCTAATATAATATATTCATAATTATTAAAATATTATTACTCAATATCATTCATATCTTCTGTTTACATTAAAAATAAGTAAAATAAATTTTTTCGTGAGAAGATATTTGCATACAAAAATAGTGTAAATTACAGTTTTAATTTTGTTAAATATTCCAATTTTATAACGTCGTTATATATTTTTAACAAACAAACTAAAAATTAAATTGTGTATTCCTTTATTAACAAACATTTTAAGGAATAATTAAAAATTTGAATATTTGATTAATTCCATCTTCAATTCTTTAAATCTTCTTTTTCATTTTATTATACCTAGATTACACGTCAATTATCATTTCATAATATGTAGATTACTAGAAATTTTTAATTCATTGCTCGCTTTCTCTGTCATTTATAATTTTCGAAAGATAGGAAGTTGGTTGGAACTGGAAATAGTGTTTGTGTCTTGAGAGATTAATCATTTAATTACTTAAGTAATATCCATTCTCTCGCGACACAGGGATGATTAATGTACCTTGTGCCAAAGATCTTGATCTGTTTATGGATCATGATTTAATTATCAGTTTTCCATTCTCTTATCATATATCTGTTTATTATCATTTATCATTAATCATCGGGGCAAAAATGTTTTAAAATGATCAGTCTACAGGCGTCACACATGTACATGATATACAGTGGCTGTCAGCAGGTTTTGACCAAGCTGTAATTTTATTATTAAGATAAGAAGTTTATATATAGTATATAATATATTGTACAAATACAGTATGTACCGTGATCATAGCAAATATATTATTAAATTTAGGGAGAAGAAATTTTATAAATTTGTGATTTCAATTGAAATGGAATTGGAAATTAATTGGAAATTTTAGACAGTGATTGTACACGTTATTGTATATAATATACAGGTCACAATCTTGATAAGGACGATAGAAAATGATAGATCTTAGTATGTACATTGGACATTAAATTAATGTTATATTTTATTTATTAATTAATTCGACAATTTTTAATCTTTTTGTGAGAGCCTGTAAAAAATTATTGTTTTAAAAAATTGAAAGTAAGTTGAGTAAGTTAAAGAGTAATAATTTCTTGAACATAGTACTTTATTGTAAGGTATTTATTTGTTAACATTTTATTAAATTAGGCTAAGAGTATGAAATCGTGTTTAAGAACTTTCAAGTCAATTCAAATTATTTTTTATTTATATCACGATAAAAAGTATGTTATATACATATCTCTTTTTTCTAAAAATAAGGAACTTTTAATTGTAAGTAATCAATCAAAGAATCATGATTTCTTGATTGATGCTCAAAGCTATTTGTCTTTAGTAATAAAAAAAATTACTTTTATTTTACAGAAATAAAATTGTTTTCTTGAAACAACTATTATTTAACAAGATAAATACAATATTCTTTTTATAACAATGTTATTATAACTAAAATTATAAGATTTCTTATTAAAATTACAATAATTTGCATTAAATAAATTGCACCAATTAATATTATTTTGAAAGTAAAGAATTTTGTTCGTTTCAAATATTTTATATATTTTCAACATAATAGTGTCTTAAATTTTCTAAAATTGGAAATGGTCATCCATTACTTTCATCAACTACACTATCATTTTTGACACCATATTATTATTATCACACGAGTATTATAAACATATTTGTAAAAAATTACTATCTTTGAGATATTTTCGTAAATATAGTAACGATTGATATTGTTTATTAATTTATTCCTGAAGTCTAGAATGGTAGTCAATTTTTATAGTCATCTATTACTTTCACCAACTATACTATCATTTTGTGACACCATATTATTATTATCACACGAGTATTATAAAAATATTTGTAAAAAATTACTATCTTTGAGATATTTTCATAAATATAGTAAAATTTTTGTAAAAAATAGCCGAGCACAGGACTTCAACAAAATAAATAAAGAAAAGAAATAAAGAATTGATATTCCACTCACGATAAGCTCTCGCCAGACGTTCCATCTTTCACTTCCTTTCTTCTCCATCCAAAACATTTCTCTTCCTTCCCGGATCTCCAACAGAAATTTCATCTTCCATTAATCAAGATACTTAAAAAATTTCCACCAGAATCCACAATCATAAATTACCCGAATCTTTACGAAACTCGAGCTGATCGAGACTGAATCTCGTATTTCAAATATATCCATCCACTTTTATGATCTTAATACCTCGAAGCCTCGAACGAATAAATTCTACGAATTCAACAAACTTTCTAAAGAGCGTAAACCAACTTAGCAGTCATAAGATTTGGCAGATAGACGAACACAAATTGTTCCGTTCGTCTACGGCCGCGTCGAGTGATGCAATTAGCCGCTGATAATTATAATTAAGAGAAACTCTCGTTAGGATTTTTATTGGAGATTCCTGACCCCATGGGTTACAAAGGCAGGCGGTCTACCGCGTCATAGTCACCGCGGCTGCTGCTGGCTCCGTTTTCACGATTTCTGGATTCCAAAGCCGTCGTCGGAGCAGCACATTTTTCTTACTTACGACACGAAAGCAACGCGTTGCGACACGGAACAGTGACATAAGTATTATCCGATGTTTAGGCTGCCGATTTCACCGGTCCTTTTATCTTCGCTTGACGAGGATTCCCTCTTGTCTTCCAACCTTCCTCGGCTAACGTAACAAGCGAAGCTTGTCTCCTTGCAACGAGATTACAGCTCACGATATGCGTCTGGTCACAATGTGGAGTTCAGACTGAACGTTTAATTGGCTCCTCGTTCCATTTGCCTATTAACGGAGTTTGTATAATATTGCACTTTTCATTCTGTCCCTACTCGTGCTACTCGAAAGTGAATTTTAACCCTTTGCACTTGAGAGGTGCCTTTCACTCATCATTTTATAAAATTTCGAAGATCTAAATTAATATGTCAAATTTAAAATAACGTAAGTGTGCGAGGTATGGAAATTAAATACGTGTTACGTGTTAATTATTATACAATTTCTTATTTAATGCTCAAAATAATATCGTCAGCTTTGTAGCAGCAAATTTTTGAACTCCTACTCTTCTTTAGTCTACAAATGGTCGAGTGAAAATGGTTAATAGATTGTCTCAGCTATTGTGTAAAACCATGCTGGAGGAATGCTGGTTTGGTTCGTCAGAACGTAGGTCTGTCTTTGATGCAGTCGCAGAGACATGTCTCACGAATTTTTATTAATGGGAATCTGTGCAGGAAGAGGATCCTTGGATCAGGGTCTGGGTCTAATTAGATATGATGTAACAGGTCCATCTTTAAAATAATTGGAGAAATAAGTCACACGAATTTTCGTTATTATCTGGAAATGTCATTCCTATAGACAGGATGTTGGATGAGGAAGAATGGAAAT
Source organism: Eufriesea mexicana (assembly GCF_001483705.2). Taxonomy (NCBI): domain Eukaryota; kingdom Metazoa; phylum Arthropoda; class Insecta; order Hymenoptera; family Apidae; genus Eufriesea; species Eufriesea mexicana. The sequence continues at coordinate 269,483 of NW_016912167.1, forward strand.
TATTGTAAGATACTAAAAACTGGTTTATGTCTCACGAATTTTCGTTATTGGAAATCTGTGCAGAGTCAGGAAGAAGATCCTTGGATCAGGGTCTGAATCTAATTAGTTATAAGGTAACAGGTCCATCTTTAAAATAATTGGAGAAATAAGTTACACGAATTTTCGTTATTATCTGAAAATGTCATTGCTCTAGATAGGACTAGATTTATATTTTTATCTATTAGTAATTTTTATTTATATTGTTATTTAAAATTTATTATATATTAT
>NW_016912167.1:269761-294301 GCF_001483705.2 Eufriesea mexicana
ATTAATATATATATAATTTTAAATTTGCAATTTAATGTCTTGTATGAACTATAATTAAAATTTATAGTATTCGCAGTATTTACAGTATTATGCCTGATAAAAGAAATAAATTGTAAATTTATTAATAAGAATTAAATTTTTTTAATATTTCTAAAGTATATTAATTGATATCGATATTCAGAATCTGATTAAATGGCGACTGATGGTCGCCTCTGGAGTGCAAAGGGTTAACCTGCGTTTCACCTACTCGTAGAGACCATGCATAGCAATTTAGCTTTGCTATTAAAAATAGCCTATCGTAATGGTATCTTTTTCCATTTGCTTCTAGAAAATGTCATGCAGGCCATCGATTGGTTTATAATTTGTTTTTTCTAAAATAACAAATCTGGAATTGACAATGGCCGATTCGCGATTTCTTTCTTGACATGATATCCTACGATATCGATACCAGTATTATTTAGAGTTGAAAAGATCTTTGGGAAGAATGCAGATTCGCTCGAACTCGGTATAATAGGTCTATCTCTCCTAATGCAATCGCAGGGATGGGTCACACGAATCTTCATTATTGGCTGGAAATGTCACATCTACGAGTGGGGTATTGGTTAAAGAGCAATGGAAAGCGTTGGTATAAACATACTGTAAACTGAAGATCAGTCCCACTTCTGGGATTCTAAGAGAACGAGTAATCCCACTTCTAGGATTCTAAGGGGTTCACTAATCTAATAACGTGACAGTCCGAACTGGCCGAATATTCTCTAACGTAAAACTGTTTAGGCTCTCTCTAACGACTCTGTCCTAAAGGAACTGCCTTGCCCGCGTCCTTGTACCCCTATTTAAACCATTCATTCTGTCCTCATCTATACCCATGCTCTCTTTCCCACGCATTCTTCGTAGCCCAAACACTCAGTGGGCCACGTACCCCAAAAAATTAGACTTATCCCTAACTCTCTTCACTCGTAACCGATACTTCCATAAGCACCCCGTTCACACGATCCTTGCGCATGGTCACTCATCCCTCCGCTAGCACTCCAGATACTATTTCTATATACATTCCTGCAATACTGTGTAGGATTGAAAAGAAGATCCTTGAACTATAATTATAATTAAAACTATAATATTATAATCCCTTGAAAGGGATGTGGATCTCGTAGACCCCAGTGCCTTCAGTCTACCTTCTCTAACAGAATAGCAAGGATTGGTCTCGCGATTGTGTATTATTGGCTCAAAGTATCTCACCCACGAATAGAATTATATTGCACAGTGCAACGAAGAGGGTGAACGAAACATATTTGGGATCAAATTAGGTGAAGAGACGAAATATTGTTATAGACATAACATCAGCGTAGACTATTTAATATGATGTAAAAGAATTGCTGTTACATCTTATCCTACTTTCTCGTGTACTCCACTATTTCTATTCGCTGAGTCTTTTGAGAGCATTGGATTGCATTCAGGTGGAAAGTAGAGTGAGAATAATGAGGATATTATTGACTGGAATTTAAAGGAAGCAAGTGTATTGACATTTATCTGATTATTATATTGCTATACATAGATAGTGAGATATAGTATTGGTTATTAGAGTATTAAGAGTGGAATTAACTGCAGCAAATAGAATGTCTTCCTTGTTTCTGTACTGGGCTTAGCACCAACTCCTGATTTCTGTACAGTATTTGTACAATATAATACAGCATAATAATAATATAGTACAATGTGTAATATAATGCAGTATAATAATAGTACAGTACAGTATGTAATATAATGCAGTATAATAATAATATAGTATAGTATATACTGTAATAATAGTATAGTACTGTATGTAATATAATACAGTGTATACTATAATAATAGTATAGTACAGTATGTAATATAGTACAGTATAATAATATAATTACAGTATAATAGTAATATATTACAGTATATGCTATAATAATAGTATAGTACAGTATGTAATATAGTACTGTATAATAATAATATACTACAGTATGTAATATAATTACAGTATAATAATAATATAGTTCAGTATGTAATATAATTGCAGTATAATAATAATATATTACGGTATATGCTATAATAATAGTATAGTACAGTATGTAATATAATACTGTATAATAATAATATACTACAGTACGTAATATAATTACAGTATAATAATAATAATATATTACAGTATATGCTATAATAATAGTATAGTATAGTATGTAATATAATACTGTATAATAATAATATACTACAGTATGTAATATAATTACAGTATAATAATAATATATTACAGTATATGCTATAATAATAGTATAGTACAGTATGTAGAATATAATGAATGACGACAGTGAGTTTTTAATATCTTTGGTTTTAATTAAAATATAATATATTTTATTGGAGAGTTTTCTTTTAGGTGAAGTAGATCACTTTTCCTACTTTTTGTTCTTTCTTTGGTAAGAATGCTATGGTCGATGTGTCTGGGGACAAAGAGGAATCACGTGACTGAAGACATTGTGCAATAAATATTAAGTATGTTAGTAGTATAGGAGACGTATTAATGAATACCAGTACTAAATATATTCCTGTCATCAACGTCCTCCACACTTTTGTCTCAGCTCGTTGAGCAAAGGATTGCATTGCAGATGATCAGAGTTGCTTAAAGATACATATGATGCCACAGTTATTCAGATGTCTGAGAAATAAATGTCAAGAACTTTCTCTTCTCCCACGAAAATCTTTATTGTCTTTCGAATTACTATTAAGAACATAACTATGAAAATTTAGGAAAAATTCTCGGAATTATCGAACATGTTCGTATTATGTGTTTTCCAACTCGATATATTTTTTGATACTGTAATACCATAATATAGGGGAAAAATAAAATTTAATACTGTAATATAGAGGAAAAAGTGAAAGATACTTTCTTTCTCATCGTCCAGAGGCCTTCATTAATTAATTAATAAATTCGATGCTAAAAAGTCACCCAATAAACATTTATTATATGATATAATATTTATAAATCAAGTTAAGAACGATATTTCTACAAGAAATATCGTTAAATAAGGATTTGTAAAGAATTATTAATATTTATATGACATTTAAAAAATTATTCTATATAATATTAGGAGGTTATTAAACATGAGCATTTCTCTAGTGGCAAATGTGAAAAGTTCGCCACAAATTTAATTTTATTCACTCAGCCTTCGTTTATTTCGCCATATGAGCAAATTAGAATATTTATTTAATATTCTATTGGTACATGTATTTTATTGGTACTTGTATGGTACATGTTTCATCTTGATATATATAAATAGAAATTATAACTTAAAACCGTCTGAGAATGGTAACTATGAGCCTGACTCATAATGGCGATTTTTGATCCAGGTCATGTACTACAGATCAGGCTTATTATAGCGCGTTGTAATCCTAGTCATGTACTAGGAGTCAGCCTCATAGTTTAAGTTGCATAGGTTAAATTGGACAATATCCAACAGTGGTATTAAAACATTTAGCAATCATTTCTCTGCATTCGATCGCCATTTGCAAACGACTTCTTTATAATATTCATGAATACTATTAACTAATAACTGTTAACTATTAACTATTATTCATCTAAATTAACAAATTTTTAAAAGACACTTGTATCGAATCGATGCAGACATGACTTCAAGTCTCATTAAAATCCCAAATGAAAAATTTGGTATTATATTAAAAAACAAAAAAATGGAAAAAATTAAAAAAAAAGAAGAAATAATAATTTAAAAACGATTATACTACTGTATGTCTCCTACGAAACAATAAATGTTTTAAAAATGATTTTAAATTATCTAGTTACGTGACTCATTTAGTATATTAGGTAATATATAATAGAATTTTATAGAAATATAATATATAATAGAATTTAATAGAAATATATAATAGAATATATATAGAATTATAATACTGTAATATTAATATTGAAATATTTGCTAGATTATCTACTATGTTATTCAATATATATTATCTACTATACTTATTGTTATTCCTCACAGATCAGTAATTCTAATGTTAAAATATTCTTAACACACTTATATGCATCCAAATGCTGAGAATTTTTTCTTTTATTGTAAATTAAAATTCCATTCTCTTGTCAATAAACCTCAAGTGCACCATTGCTTCAGTCCACACCATAGACGAATCAGCATTCTCAAAATCAATCTAGCATAATACTAACTCTATAATACTGTAATATTAATATTGAATCTTTTGCTAAATTATCTACCGTGTTATTTAATACATATTATCTGCTATACTTATTGTCATTCCTCATAAATTGGTAATTCTAATGTTAAAATTTACTTAACACACTTATACCCATCCAAATGCTCAGGATTCCTTTTTATTGTAAATTAAAACTCCATTCTCTTGTCATTAAACCTCAAATGCACCATTGCTTCAGTGCACACCATAGACGAGTCAGCATTCTCAAAATCAATCAGAACAGCTTACATATACATGACTTATTGCGCGACTTGGGTAACTGCCTCTTAAACCTTTTAATGAGATACTTCAATTAAACGCGATCATAATTACCATCTGCATGTTGTGGCCGGTGCACCAATCAGGATCGTAACATAGAAAATGATTTATCTTGCTTCGCGAAATTTCAACATTCGAGTGTACTCTTCGTCACTGTTTTATCCACGAGTGATCCTGTCTCTCTCGATAAATTATGATACTTATTTACACCTACTCGTATCGTTCCAACGAGCAGCCCACGAATACCTGGAACCTCACCGCGTCTTTGTAATTGATTACCTTCGTAATTTAATTACGATCATCTGGTTGATGAGTCGTACATTAAACGAAAGCGCTGGTTCAGACCTAACCCGATCGAGTTCATGCATTCACGGAGTCATTCACATATGGTTGGTTCCAACGCTTGAACGTGCTCGTAAATTATTGTATAGTAATGGGTAAAATTGCACTCGCGACAAAAATTGTAGAGGCGACTATCGAATAAAGGTAAAATAATTAAATTGGTATTGTTAGTTGATAGCTTATTCCCAAAATTATTGAAATGCATTCTCTGTCAATTCTGATAATAATTTGGTCCAATAATTTCATGAAATTTGCAAGTTTATATAATAAGCAAAGATAATGGATATATATGTGAGGTTGAAGGGGTAGGGGTCACAAACATAGGGTTGTGTAGGTATATATTCTCTCATAAGGCAGCATTGATGATTAATGATTATTATTTATTTAGAAGGTAACAAATAACAAATAAGGTACGATTAATTCTACTCACTAGCACTCTCTGATACATATTTCCACGTTGGCGTGGAGATAAAGGTAAATAAAGTTAAACTAATTAAATTGACATTGTTAGTTGATGGCTTATTCCCAAAATTATTGAAATGCATTCTCTGTCAACTCTGATAATAATTTGGTCCAATAATTTCATGAAATTTTAAAAGGTTATATAATAAGTAAAGATAATAGATGTATATATGGGGTTGAGAGGGTATAGGTCACAAACACAGGATTGTATAGATATATATTCTCTCATAAGACAGCATTTATTTATTATTTTTATTATTATTATCTTTTATTATTTACCATTTTATTTCTATTATTATTATTTATTATTATTCTTTATTTGAATGGTAACAAATAGCAAATAATGTAAGACTAATTCTACTCGCTAGTACTCTCTGATACATATTGCCACGCCGACGACTCACTGACCTCTCACAATACTGTGATACTAAACACTCTATACTCTATACTCTCACTAGGTCTCCTTTCATACTGCCTCGCCCGCACCTTTGCACCCTTATTTAAACCTAGCATTTCTTCTTTCATACTTACATATTTCATGCATGCACTGTCTTTCTTCCTCGATCATTCATTTCCCACGCGACCTCGTCCTGGGTGGGCCAGGTACTTATATGCTTGAAACACTCGGATGCATTGCTAAACTTCCACTCGTTGCTTGCATTCGATTCTGTCATAAATATCCCTCAATACAATCGATTCTCTCGCACGCGATCACTCGTCCTATGTCCCAAACACTCTTAACACCTTACAATTTAAAATTCAACAGCGTGGTTCCAAAACGTAAACAGAACTGTCGAGCCTTCGAGCCAATCGTACGCGATTTACATGGACCACATCAACAAACCATGGACTTGACACGTGGTGTTTACATTTGGCCCGGCCGACGTAGAAAATTTCTTAATAAATTTATTTCAGAAATTAAAAAATTTTCAATTATTAAATCTTCGGAATAAAATCCAACTAAAAAAGAAAAGCCAATTAATCTTAGTAATGAAGAAATAAAAATTATTCTTTTTATTGGATAAATATAAAATATTCCATTATAATATTTAATATTTTGATTATTATTTAAATAATGAATATATCTTCCTACATATATAGACATTAATGATTTAAATATAGCATGAATAATTAAGTGAAACCATTTGGTGCGGGTAAAAATATAGAATTAATATTAGATCTACGAAGAATGTTAAAATGACTTGTTTGGGATTTTTTATTGTTCAAATTTATTGAAATATGCAAATATTTTTCGCAAAATTGATATTGATTCTTCCTCTGATAAGGGTATAATTATTCATACTTATTTATTTCCATGTAGTGTCCCCACAGGGATAATATTACCTTAATTAATTTATTTATTTTAAGTTTATGTAATTATGTAATTTATGCAGGCATTACAAGTCGGTAGTTCAAGTACTAATGATTCACACATTCTTATTATACTACTACAGTCAAGTCTCCTATAACACAATTAATGTATACCGCGTTATACGGAAACCGTGTTATAAGAAAATCAAAATTAATTAAAATCAGGAAATGCTTTCTATATAAACCACGTTGTGATAAACATAAGAGATAAGACAAATCGGATTAATTTATCACTAATATTATTCCCATGTTCTACATAACCACAAAATTCATTCATAATAAACAATTTTTAGAAAATTATAAAACAAGTTCAACCATTTTCGAATAAACTTTTGCGAATAGAGTATAATAAATTATATATATATAAATTACAATAATAATATAAAATACAACAAATAAAATTATGTACAAAAAATATAGAGCATAATAAATTATGTATGCAGCAATTTTATCCTTTCTTTTATTTATTTATTTGAGAGTCATTTTAAACAGGTGAAATCGAGTCTAGAATTTTCAGTTCTTCTTTCTTTTTACTAAATATCTTTTTACATCTTTTTACAGTACTATTACTCTGTCGTAAAGAAAAATTCTGAGAAAAATTGCATTCGAAACATAAAAGACTGCTGAAACCTCGAGGCTTAATTTCATCCCTGCGAAGAGATTTCTCGTCGATAAAAAAATCGCTCCATGTATAATTCATTATGCTCCTCATGCACATAAACTTTCACTAAAATTAGAATTTTCTGGTTGCGTGAATTTTCTTTTAATATAACGCGCCGATGCTATTTTTATTCTAGGTAAAGAAGCTAGACTTTTAAAATTATTGTTAGCAGTGCACGGTAAATAGAGGAACCCTTTAAAAATTAACCCTGTGCACTCAAGAGGTGAGCTTCAGTCACCATTTCATAAAATTTGGAAGATCGATATTAATTAATATACCTAATTAAAAATTACCCACCGATGCGTGCAATGTCAAAGTAAAATAATTCTGCATCTTCATTTGCATACGATTTCTTATTTACTATTTTAAAAATATCATCAGCTTTATGACTAGAAGTCTTCGAATTACTATTTTTGTATAACGAAAAAATCGTCGAGTGCAAAATTAATTGACATACCAAATTTAAAATTACCCACCGATGCGTGCAATGTCAAAGTAAAGTAATTCTGCATCTTAATTTGCATACGATTTCTTATTTACTATTTTAAAAATATCATCAGCTTTATGACTGAAAATCTTCGAATTACTTTTATCAACTATACTATCATTTTGTGACATCTATTTTACCTCTAAATAGAACAAATTTGTAGGAAAATATTCGAACCACGATTAATCCTTTTTGTATTATTAAGGAAAGGATATTTTATATATAGAATACATTGCATTAGGCTCTAGAAATGCTTAAAGTCCCCATTGACTGCCACGCAAATTGTTTTGCCATCATCATCGTCTCTTGCCCTGGGTGCCACGGTTCTATTTTAAAGAGAACATGAAGTTTTACAAAATACAATGATCTAATCCTCTAAGTTATAATTTTAATAATTTTAATAATAAAAAATTGACAACCAAAACAGGGTGCTTAGAAATCGGTTGTGACCAGCACAAGCATGAGTGGCTTGGTGTTGGAAAGAGAATTTTAAAAGAGTGCGTCTTCATTATCTTGGTGTTCTTTTCCTAAGTTAAATCAGTTTACGAGTTTTGGGTTTGTGTTATTGCGTTCTTGTTCTTCCGACAATTTTCGGTGTCTCAAGACCAGTATTCGCCATCCTACAATGAACTGGTCGAAACAGACAGAGCTATGACGAATCAATGACACTATGACACTCTTGATCGACTGTCATCTTCCCGAAGGCTGTGAGAGCGCTCGTGGACCAAGACCGGCTTTCTTGCGTTTAGCGAGCAGGAAGGGATCTCGCCGAGATTACATCGACATCTTGAAATGTTTCCGTGGCTGTGACGCGTATAACTACACGGACTGCCAACGTGAAAAAGAAGAAGTTTCGCGCGAACCACAGTGCCCGAGGAATGTACTGCCTGAAGACCTCTCGGCTAGCCAGGGATCTCTCTAACTAGGGTTTCCCTTGCTCGCGTAAAGAATGTTTTTCAGCCGCTCTGCATTCCTGTTAATTGTGATCGACGTTCGTATCGAACGCAATTATTCGGCTTTTTAAAGTCAGATTCTGGAATGAAAGCTCGATACAATTATGATCGTCTGGCAATAGTTGCTTCGAGGGTAACGTGTCTACTCGTTGTTTAACAGTGGAACTAGTAAACTTGTCAAGATGGCTGGTTCCAGGTTTCTTATTTGCGGTTGTTATATAAGATATATGGTTGTTTCTGGACGAATGAATTTGGACATTTATTGAGATTAAAAGGCAATTGTTTGTAGTTATTTCTCTTTTTCTTTTCTCTCCAAAGTTGCATCGGTGGAGCATGGTCATTAGAGACAGACTTGGTTTTTAGATTCGCTGGTACAGTTTGGTATCTTTCAATCTTCTGCACTCGAGAGGAGAAACTCAATCGCTATTTAATCAGATTATAAAGATCGATGTTAATTAATATAGCAAATTTAAAATTACCCACCGATGCGTGCAATGTCAAAGTAAAATAATTTTGCACCTTAATTTGCATACGATTTCTTATTTACTATTTTGAAAATATCATCAGCTTTATGATAGAATGTCTTCCAATTATTATTCTCCTGTAACGAAAAAATCTTCGAGTGTAAAGGGTTAACGAAATCGTAATCGTCATGGGCTGAATCATGTCAGAAAATTAGCGATTGGAGAAGGCACGTCATCGAGCTTTGCGAAAAGCACAGAAACAGGACCCTTGACGACACAGGCAGAGTTCTTAGTGAACAAGCATTGAAGAGTCTTCGTAGAAACAAATTGTGATCAGCATGGGTGTGTCACGGGACTAGCTTAGACACGCGAGTGAAAATAGTTCACGAAGGCTTTTATGCGAGATACTCTCCGGATAGAAAAGAGAACGTGTATAGGTTTAGAGTTAGACTGACTTTATTTTGGTTTTGGGTTGGGATATATATATGTAGGATCGGGGTGTGTGGATTGGCTAAAGTAACGTTGTTCCCGGACGAGCCCCCAAATGTACGATCTGGGGTTGTGGGGATATGCTAAAGTAACGTTGCTTTACTGCTTCTTAAAATACAATAAACTTATGCTTATATTATCGGCTACGAAACTAAAGACTCGCTACGGGTACGCTCGACTTTTACTTGTTAGACGCTATCTTGAAGACCGTGAAGGACTGTCCTCGCCCGCGCCCTTGCACCCTTATTTAAACCGTTCATCCTCCTCATCCATACCCGGACTTTCTTCCCCAGTCATGCTCCTTTCTCACGCAACCTCGGTGGGCCAGGCACTTCAACCACTCTGCACGCATCCTTAAACTTTCGTTCGACTCTACCATAAATAATCCTTGCAGTCGATCCTTGCGCACATGGTCACTCTCATTCTAAGTCCAGACACACTCGATATTTCCCAGAGCTACACTTATTCCATCCCCACATATATATTCTTATTATCGTATCCTGGATGGTTTGGAAAGGATTGGATTTTGGAATTTGGAGTTTAGGGTTTCGGTCGTATGGTGATTCATGTATGCTGATGTCACAGGGTTGCGTCTTGGATTTTGGGAGTCTAGTCATATCGATGATTCAGGTCGGCTGTCGTCACAGGTGTGTCGTTCGATGTTTGAGAGAGTCAAATTAGACTATGTTTCCGTGTGTTATAATTACGTTACAGATTTGCTGGTACAGTTTGGTGTCTTTTAATCTTCTGCACTCGAGAGGAGAGTCTCAATGGCCATTTAATCAGATTATAAAGATTAAAGTTAACCCTTTGACGTTTGCCACGTCAAAATCACATGTTTCCCTCAGGAGACCATGAAAGTGCACTCATAGATGTAAGATTTGTTCTAGTATGTTTTTGATATTGTAATAAAAATTTTTAATTGTTCAATCGGGCACTTCTTATTTCAAAGTATCTTCTAATTAATGGTTATATTCAGAATGTACTAACTGGGAATTTTCATTCACTGTAGTTCAATGTAGTTCGAGTGATCTGGTCACCAATGACCACCGTGGCGTCACACGAGGAACCGTGGCAGTCAAAGTATATAGCAAATTTATAAAAAAAAATATTAAATATAATAATATTAAATATTAAAAAATATTAATATAGCAAATTTAAAAATATCCAAAGATGCGTGGAATGTCGAAGTAAAATAATTCTACGTCTTAATTTGCATGCGATTTCTTATGTGCCATTTTTAAAATATCGTCGACTGTATGGCAGAAAGTCTTGGAATTATTATTTTTATGTAACGAAAAGATCGCCGAGTGTAAAGGGTTAACTGTGCAAAATCGTGTGAGGCACGTGGTGAGGAAATGGGGCCAAACACGAGTGTCACGGTTGAGAGACGTGGCTTTTTGATGAAGCCCAATAAGAACATTGTGGGTCAGGCTCGTGGCTAATTTTCACCGATGTTTTTCTGTTTCAGTTGTGTTTGTGTCAGTGTTATTCGTGAAGTGGTTCGACGTGTGACCGGCTCTGCTGTTGATTATGGGGCGCGCCGTTCTAAGGTAAGAATTTAAATAATTTCATAAATTTTGATATTCCTGTGATATTTGGAAGAAGTTTATATTCCTGTCTTCTGCATTCATAGAGTAGGTGGATTATTGATAGTGGTTATTTAAACCAATCGCAGATTAATAGTGATTTCGAATTCTTCAGCAAGTATTCATGAATAATTTTTGACAAATTTTTAATAAACATTTTTATCTGAATTTATAAAAATTAATTTAATTTACATTTATACAGATAGCAATCTAAGATTACTTTTAAGGGATAATAAGGGTACATAAATTGCTTTTCATGAAGAAAATTGTCGTTTGTTATTATATGCTCTATTTGTAATAACTTGTAAATACGTTTATATGAATTTACCCTATTTCTTTTTTGGGGGATATTTTATTTCTCAGCCATTTTGTATTTTTCTTTAAGAGATATATATTATGTGATCTAAATAATATTTTTTGCTATAAAATTTTCTTCTGTCAAGGAAGTGTCATTTACAATTTATTATTATACTTATACGTAAATAATTTACATACAAATACATAAGGTTCTATCAAATTTCATATACAATAAATTTGTTGTTATATATTGATATAATAGTTTATACATTTTTTAAGGGTTAAAGAATTTTATATCATTAATATAGACAACATTTTATAATCCTGTTACAAGTTTCATTTCCCAATTTTTTTAATGAAAGTAGAACCTACAAAAATTCATTTTGCGAAATAAAAATAAATGAACGATTCTCGTGATAGAAAATTTAATTAAAAGTGGGAAATATATTAAATTAAATATTAAATAAATATTAATTTCATCAAAATAGACAATATCGAAAACTGTCAAGTTTTAACACTAGATTCACGAAAATCTGATTGACGGATGGGTTGCTCCATTTATACGATAGTAACAGATTTAATTAACTTATATTCAGACTATTAATATTGTAATTGTTTTTAAATTAAACTAATCATTAAAAAAAGAAAAGAGACGTGGTTTCCTTTACTTGTAAATTTGACAGGTGTCTGTAGAAATAAATATACAGATAGCGTCCGTAAACCTAGTGTTAAATACGATAACACGTGTATTGATATTTTGAAAAGCGATTTGTTACACGAATGTAAGTCTTTTCACAATCGTCAAACTGCATAATATTATATTACGACCATAAATAACGAAATCGACATTTCTATTAAGAGTTTCCTAATATACGTTTAGGAAAAGAATTCTTCAGATCCATAATTAGTTAATTTCGAAACGTGAGTAAATGCATAAATCTTTTAATTGTACCAAACGAACATTTAATAGACATGAGATCATACCTAGATACAGGCATATTAAAATCCATGTACGAAACTCATTATATCATAAACGGATAATAATGGAAACGTTTCCATTTTGTACCTATTTACTTGAATAAAGAGAAAATATGGTAATCAGGTGCAATCTTGAGTTTATTTCTATATACACGATGAAAGTACAGCTGCGATTTCATGTGCATAATTCACATTAAGTGAAGGTGAAACCTTTCCAGCAGTTTGGCATAGTAAGAACATGGAAATTACCATGGGACTCGAGAATATCGTACCCTCCAACACTGTAATAATAATAATAACAATAATGATAGCGAATAATAATGTTCGCGTGATATCCTATGAAGAGGTGAATTGTCTGTGAACTATACAAGTATTCGGTGCAACTCCAGTTTTCGTTAAAGGATTTAACATTTGTACACCTTACCACTTCACTGAAATATAAATAAAAGTGGTTCAAATAAAATTTAAGAAAGCTAAAATAAATATCATAAAGATGGCAAATAAAATAAGAGTAATATCGATGCAAATATTAAGTACAGTAAATATAATAGTAATGAAACTTAGTAAAAATACATAATAACAAGCATGTCGATAAACGTGATAAAAATGTATAATAAATAAGATAAGAATGAAAGTATGAAAATGTTAAATACATTAATAAAGATACTGAAAATATGAAATATATACAGAAAAATAAATTAAGAGTAAAAGGCATTATTAAAAACATACAATAACAAGATACAAAATTTGCAATGTATTAATACAAATAATATAACCATGAATTAATAGATATGTTAATAAAAATAATGAAATTGTATAATTTTAATATATTATTAAAAATGTAGAATAATAAATATATAGCTAAGAATAATAAAAATACAAAATATATTATTAAAAATGTAGAATAATAAATATATAGCTAAGAATAATAAAAATACAAAATATATTATTAAAAATGTAGAATAATAAATATATAGCTAAGAATAATAAAAATACAAAATATATTATTAAAAATGTAGAATAATAAATATATAGCTAAGAATAATAAAAATACAAAATATATTATTAAAAATGTAGAATAATAAATATATAGCTAAGAATAATAAAAATACAAAATATATTATTAAAAATGTAGAATAATAAATATATAGCTAAGAATAATAAAAATACAAAATATATTATTAAAAATGTAGAATAATAAATATATAGCTAAGAATAATAAAAATACAAAATATATTATTAAAAATGTAGAATAATAAATATATAGCTAAGAATAATAAAAATACAAAATATATTATTAAAAATGTAGAATAATAAATATATAGCTAAGAATAATAAAAATACAAAATATATTATTAAAAATGTAGAATAATAAATATATAGCTAAGAATAATAAAAATACAAAATATATTATTAAAAATGTAGAATAATAAATATATAGCTAAGAATAATAAAAATACAAAATATATTATTAAAAATGTAGAATAATAAATATATAGCTAAGAATAATAAAAATACAAAATATATTATTAAAAATGTAGAATAATAAATATATAGCTAAGAATAATAAAAATACAAAATATATTATTAAAAATGTAGAATAATAAATATATAGCTAAGAATAATAAAAATACAAAATATATTATTAAAAATGTAGAATAATAAATATATAGCTAAGAATAATAAAAATACAAAATATATTATTAAAAATGTAGAATAATAAATATATAGCTAAGAATAATAAAAATACAAAATATATTATTAAAAATGTAGAATAATAAATATATAGCTAAGAATAATAAAAATACAAAATATATTATTAAAAATGTAGAATAATAAATATATAGCTAAGAATAATAAAAATACAAAATATATTATTAAAAATGTAGAATAATAAATATATAGCTAAGAATAATAAAAATACAAAATATATTATTAAAAATGTAGAATAATAAATATATAGCTAAGAATAATAAAAATACAAAATATATTATTAAAAATGTAGAATAATAAATATATAGCTAAGAATAATAAAAATACAAAATATATTATTAAAAATGTAGAATAATAAATATATAGCTAAGAATAATAAAAATACAAAATATATTATTAAAAATGTAGAATAATAAATATATAGCTAAGAATAATAAAAATACAAAATATATTATTAAAAATGTAGAATAATAAATATATAGCTAAGAATAATAAAAATACAAAATATATTATTAAAAATGTAGAATAATAAATATATAGCTAAGAATAATAAAAATACAAAATATATTATTAAAAATGTAGAATAATAAATATATAGCTAAGAATAATAAAAATACAAAATATATTATTAAAAATGTAGAATAATAAATATATAGCTAAGAATAATAAAAATACAAAATATATTATTAAAAATGTAGAATAATAAATATATAGCTAAGAATAATAAAAATACAAAATATATTATTAAAAATGTAGAATAATAAATATATAGCTAAGAATAATAAAAATACAAAATATATTATTAAAAATGTAGAATAATAAATATATAGCTAAGAATAATAAAAATACAAAATATATTATTAAAAATGTAGAATAATAAATATATAGCTAAGAATAATAAAAATACAAAATATATTATTAAAAATGTAGAATAATAAATATATAGCTAAGAATAATAAAAATACAAAATATATTATTAAAAATGTAGAATAATAAATATATAGCTAAGAATAATAAAAATACAAAATATATTATTAAAAATGTAGAATAATAAATATATAGCTAAGAATAATAAAAATACAAAATATATTATTAAAAATGTAGAATAATAAATATATAGCTAAGAATAATAAAAATACAAAATATATTATTAAAAATGTAGAATAATAAATATATAGCTAAGAATAATAAAAATACAAAATATATTATTAAAAATGTAGAATAATAAATATATAGCTAAGAATAATAAAAATACAAAATATATTATTAAAAATGTAGAATAATAAATATATAGCTAAGAATAATAAAAATACAAAATATATTATTAAAAATGTAGAATAATAAATATATAGCTAAGAATAATAAAAATACAAAATATATTATTAAAAATGTAGAATAATAAATATATAGCTAAGAATAATAAAAATACAAAATATATTATTAAAAATGTAGAATAATAAATATATAGCTAAGAATAATAAAAATACAAAATATATTATTAAAAATGTAGAATAATAAATATATAGCTAAGAATAATAAAAATACAAAATATATTATTAAAAATGTAGAATAATAAATATATAGCTAAGAATAATAAAAATACAAAATATATTATTAAAAATATGGAATAATAAACATATAGATAAAAATAATAAAGGTACAAAATATATTATTCAAAATATGAAATAATAAACATATGTCAATCAAAATAATAAAAATATGGAATAATAAATATATAGCTAAAAATAATAAAAATACAAAATATATTATTAAAAATATGGAATAATCAACATATGTCAATAAAAATAATGAAAATATGGAATAATAAATATATAGATAAAAATAATAAACATACATAATATTTTATTAAAAATATGGAATAATAACTATATAGATAGAAATAATAAAAGTGCAAAATATATTATTAAAAATATGGAATAATAAACATATGTCAATAAAAATAATAAAAATATGGAATAATAAATATATAGATAAAAATAATAAAAATACAATATGTATAATTAAAAATGTGGAATAATGAAAAAATACGACCTGCATAAAATAACAGGAGTAAGATTAAAAATATTTTTACCAAAGCTGAATCCAATTCCATACTTTCGAGTCTCACGCACATTAACCTTTCCTCCGCAGCATAAATCAGCGATTGCACTCGGTCAACGTATGCAACTCGCAAACGACAGCTAATCACAGACACCAGGTGTTTCCTTCGAAAACATCAGATCCATCGAATACGGTCACGGTTGTTTCACATTTATTACCACCCGTCGCGATCCTCAGGGGCACAAGTTCATTTACATAATCCCCCTCCATCCGCCGCGATTATTACTTCTTAATTATCAATCCAATCTGCGAATCGACCTTCGCGCATTGTTCATCCTCGCTCGTGCATCATCCTGAAAATGAGTCGCGCTCTCAGCGATCGATGAATCAGAGGTTCCGGCACGTCGTGTACGTATTTTTCTCCTTCCTCGCTGGCTGTTCTCCTTTTTCTCACGCTGCCTTCCTATAAATCACCGCATTAGATAACGACTGCAGGCTGCCAAGGAATTCGAGCGAGGAATACTTCGTCGCGAATAAGAATCGATTCGCGGCGAATCGTACGCGGTATCTAATTACCACGACCTGTACGTGCAGCCCTACGTGAGTTTCAGCCAGATAATCCGCCCGATGATACCACTCCTCCGAGTGTAGTACTGTGCGCGCCTCGCAAGGTGTCCCGCTATAGAAACGCGGATTTAACGGTGGGCATCGCTAAGAAGTCTCTCTCATAGAACGAAGCGTCGTGCCAAAGATGCAAACATTATCATGGAATCTTTAGCATTCGGGGTCAAGTCTTTTGAAGGAAAAAAAAAAAGAAGAAAAGAAAGGAAAAATCGACTATCGCAATAGCGCTTGCAATTCTTTACGAGGAATGCTAGGTGAAACGGTAGCACTTGTCCTAATTTTTTTTTTTATTATAGTCACCCATATATAGTCATATAGTCACCAACTTTTTTTTACTGTAGTCACCCATCGTGTGTAGATCACGTCTCGTGGCCAGTGGCTATAGTCACCCATGTATAGTCATATAGTCACCCACTTTTTTGGTTACAGTCACCCATCGTGTGTAGATGACGTCTCGTGACCAGTGGCTATAGTCACCCATGTAGTCATATAGTCACCCACTTTTTTGACTATAGTCACCCATCGTGTGTAGATGACGTCTCGTGGCCAGTGGCTATAGTCACCCACTTTTTTGGTTATAGTCACCCATCGTGTGTAGATGACGTCTCGTGGCCAGTGGCTATAGTCACCCACTTTTTTGGTTATAGTCACCCATCGTGTGTAGATGACGTCTCGTGGCCAGTGGCTATAGTCACCCACTTTTTTGGTTATAGTCACCCATCGTGTGTACATGACGTCTCGTGACCGGTGACTGTAGTCACCCATCGTGTATAAATGGCGTCTCGTGACCAGTGACTATAGTCACCCTTAGTATCGAAAGGATGTAACAGTAATTGTTATATTAAATTCTCGATTCCCAGACTACCTAGAATTAACCCTAAATCCCTCAGACCAAATTTCTTTCCAATTATCTCACCCTTACTTCAAGGCTGCGCAAGTACACTTTCCTTTCAAGAAAGGATGGAAGGAAGATTACCATTGAACCTGCCACAGCTGGTGAAACGACTGGTCATAGTGAAAGGAGAAAGATGGAAGATGCAAAATCTCAGAAGAAACGAAATAAGACGAGATATCATAAGAGATGTCAAATTTATTACTCTTACATGCACTGTAAGAGAAGTCTCGAGATTTAGTGACCAAATTGATATTGTCAGAAGTCTAGGTATAATCGTTTATGTCGTTGTGGATAGACAGTCCTAGTGCCAATATCCTAATAACTCAATTACAAAACCAATCAAGATAGATACTCTTTGGAAGTCATAAACACAGCTGAGAAACTCAAAATCTACTTCACTATCCTAAACGAGAGATACTATAATGGCTATAGTATTTTCCTTACTTTCTTAGACACCAACCTATTCAGTTAATAGGATAGTCGAAACTCAAATTTGTGGATAGAAATGGACACCAATATTTTCTACGTTTTTTAACAGTTAACACATTAGTATATTTAAATAAAAATATTTAAATAATGAAAACAACTCTCAATAAACTATTTTAAAAAATTCTTTGACACTTTCTAGAAAATTCTTCTCTCTCTCTCCCTCACTCTCTCTCTCACTCTTATTAACCGTTACATACCCATGTTTCCTCTTTCACGATTCTCACATAACTGTTTTATTCTAACACATTCTTCTAAACACTTTTTCAAACATCATTCATACTCGACTGCACAAATGAGTTTCACTTATTCAACCTCATTTGCATTCACACGTATAAAACCACCACTCACAGTACATACACTATAAGAGAAATCCCGAGATTGAGTGACCAAATTGATAATGTCAAAAGTCTAGACATAATCGTTTAGCCTGTCATGAATTTACTATTAAAGTATTTATGAAATTATAAGTATTGGTCACAGCAGTCTCACGTATATTCTGTTTAGGGCTCAGGAGTTTGCATTCTAATTGATTGGATTCTGGTCCCTTCATAGTTATGAAATCTATACTTCAGGCGTGGATTGACAGGTTACATTGGCACTTTATTCACCTTATTATGGAATATATTAAATATTATTGAGCAACTGACACTGATTTTGTACTTACACTAGTGCTTCATTGTTCTGTTGCTCTATGTCATTTAGTTTCAGCGTGTCCTGTTCACTCTCTTCGTTGCATGATGCGGTATAATTGGATTTGTAGACGTGACACTTCTAGCCAGTAACTTAAATGTGACCTATCTTCGTGACTACATCAGAAAAAGGGTAGCACTCGTGTTGTTACGTTAATTAGACATTCCCTTCAGGAACTTCTAAATTCTCTGCAATACTATTCGCGACTGTCACGAAGACTTGCGAGACAGCAAACAGGGGTCAACAGAAGTCCTTTTCATGACGTTGTTGGATGACTAACGATTCGTTGGTCCTTAGTGACTAGAAAGACCTGGTAGACCAATTTCAGGGTCCAAAAACAATTGACTCATTCCTGCAAACTAAAGGCCAATGATCATCTTCACCCCCCAAAAACTAACATTATACAAGCACCCACAAAATTGACGAAAGGATAGTTTCAGTACAGTTTTCAGTTCAGTAGTCAGTTCATTGAGTTGCAGTTTTGTTTTTTCCTCTCCGCCGACTTGTATTTTTCCTATGTAGCCTTGTTGCTAGAACCCGTGTTGTAATTTCAACAACGTACTCGTGCCAAGTTTTGATACTCCTATAACCAGTACGTTTGTCTTATCAGCTTCACATGCTAACATCGTAGTAGAATTCTGATTTACAAATTCGCTGAAATCCTCACAGATAGGGCCCCTAGCCTGTGTAGCTTCGAGCATCATTGACATGGTGCTATTGCCTTAGCGTTGTCATTCTATATATCATCCAGTCTTCAATTACCATCTAGTCTATCAACGGTACAGTATCTTCTCCGTCAGATCCAACTAGTACCTAACTTCTGGTTGACCAAGAATACCTTAAACTTCGAAATGCGTTTGAGGAAAGATGTTCTTGCACTCTGTGTCAATTAGACCCGCATTCCTTCTTTCTCCTAGAGCCTCAGTTGGACTCTGACAAAGACTGCCAATAAGACGGATAGATGGAACGATCGATTTACTGCTCTTGGCCTTGTGCCGTTTGGCGAGACTTCTTGTGAAGCACGCATAATATTGCAGACAGCTGAGAAGAAGCCAGACAGCACGGTGTGTAAACAAGGCTGTCTCTTTCCAATACGTGTCGTTCATTTCTTTCTTCGCGTGTTTGTACGTTTCGAGTCAGTGGACGCGAGTGCCTGATCAATTAAGACGGTTTACCGGTCTTCGTGCTTGCATAGTATCGGGCCAACCCATTGATCGGTTGCCAATCACAGGGCTGACTCGTTCTGAGAAGCCTACAGTACGCAGAACATGCGCGTCGAGCATTCACGGGGCATAATCCTCGGCGTGAAAACGGGCAAACAAAGAGCTGGCATTTGAATGCCAGCGATTGGCATGATCGGGCACCGACTTCGTGATCCTGCGAAATCGCAACTTCCACGACTCGGAGGTCTTCGCCAGCAACGCCCGGATCTCGATGCACGAGACCGTGCAATTCATTAACGATGCGCTGCAGGATCTCATGACTCCATCGCGTCCTCTGCTTCTCCGTTCTTTTTCCTCCAGCTACTTCAAAGATATTACCGACCATCTCGCTGAGTGGTGTCTCCTCCGCGGGGTTTATCGGGTACGGATGTATCAATTAAATGGCTGGTTTAATGTCATAAGTTTCTTTGCCAGGCTCTTCATTTTTCTTGCCTTGTCTCTAAATGGCTGTTCAACGATTAGAGCCTGATGTTAAATCCTTGTTGTATGTTGTTCGTTACGCGTTTGGGAATGATGTCTTTCGAGTAATATCTCTAGATCCGTGATGATTTTTATTTTTTTAATTATAGGAGATTTAAAATTACGATTTTGGCAGAGCTCGTGAAAATGTGATAAAAATTAATTAGTTGATATTGGTTAGAATATAAATTCACGTGGATGAATTTATTATATAGGGTGTCCTGTTTAAATAGATATAAATGGTAAATATTTTTGAAGCTCTCAATGATGCTGAATGATGTTTTAGACAAAAGTTGAGTGTTTTCAGGGGTTCTTATTTCGATATCAATTTTTCTAGATTGGAAATGGGATCGTGTGTTTTTTAATATATTAATTGATACAGCTCGTCATTTTCTGTATAAAATAGTATGCTATTTGTTGCAATGAATCACTGGTTTTGAAGGTATCTTAATATTAATATTTGATAGTGACATTAGTAGTATTTTGAAATTGATACTGAGAACTGCCTGCTTCAATTAAATATGCATACTGCTATATTAAAATTAAAGTATTGTAATTAAAATAAGGCAATATTGATAATATTAATATTAATATTAACAATGAAAATTATAATAAAGCAATATTAAAATTAAGGTACCTTTTAACGTAATTGCAATTAACGTATTGTAATTAATATTAGGCATTATTAAAATAGGGCAATATTGATAATATTAATAATGAAAATTATAATAAGGCAATATTAAAATTAAGGTACCTTTTAACGTAATAATTTATTTCCATATAATTTTTATTTCGAAAATTTTATAGGATCATGACTAGTTTTGAAGATATTCATTCTATTGAATAGATTTATACAGGTTTTTGATGTAAATGGTATTTAAATATGTAGGTAGAAATAAATAAAACGAAGATCAGGCTAATTTTTAATAATATTAATATTAATATTAATAATAAAAATTATAGTAGGGCAATATTGAAATTAAGATACTTTTTAAAGTAATAATTTATCTCCATCTAATTTTAATTTTGAACATTTTATTATTGGATCATGACTGGTTTTGAAAATATTCTACTGAGTAGTATTTATACGGGTTTTTAATGTAAATGGTATTTAAATATGTAAATGGAAATAAATAAAACGAAGATCAGGTTAATTTTTAAAAAGGGAATTCAATTTAATCTTTGATATAAATCGCGAGTGTTTGGCTCCATTCACACACACGTCAATCGCTTTTCATATGCAAATTAATTCTGATTCTCTTTGCATTCACAATTGAAATGCACTTCCATTCATTCATCCAATGAATGATTTCTTGTTTTATATCGATCATTGAAAGCTATTAATTATACCTTTACTTTCGCTCTCCCTTTATTTCTCCTCTTCCTTTTCACACGCATAGGCACACACTTTCTTCACGGTTTTATATACATTATATGTACCATATATATGTACAAAATAGTGAAGAGTAAAGTAAAATGTCGAATGACGCGAAAAACTTTTGACATTGCTAAAAATTTAAAAAAAAAATTGCAATTTTGTGTCGAAATAATTATTTTTTGAAGTAAAAAGGAATAAAATTTCTCAAAAATATTGCATTATCTTATTTTGCATTTTATTCTCTTTATAAATGGTGATATCTAGGATATTTTTCATTTATCTACCATACATCAATTTTGAACTAAGTTTTAATTGATCCTAGAAATTCTTATAAAAGAACAATAAAAATTAACTGTTCATTATTAGCCAAAGTAAAATTCTATGTACATACATACATGCAAAATTAAGAGTTTTGTATATACTATAAATTCTCAGTAATCTTCATATTGCTGGGGGCTTTAACACGTTGCATATAATTTTCTGTTTTAAATTTATTATACTCCCACTATATATTACATGTAACTGCACTAGCTTTACTTAATATTTACTGTACCTGTTGAATATAAATCTACTGCTTCTTTTTCTTTCTAATTTCCATTTTACAAAGTTATATTTGCTTGTTATTTCTGTAAATAAATCTCGAAGTTAATTTTAACTGGTTCTAAAAGTGTTCTTAAAAAGTACTAAAATGTAATTATTCAGTATTTGTTACAGTAAAATTCTGTGTAAATGTAAAAATGAAATTTTATATATGTATACTTAGAACTCTACTTATAATTAGAAATTTTCGTTATGCATATATAATTGTCTGTTTCAAGTATATTATTCCTCCAAAAATACATATCACATTAGTTATCACAACTTTGGTAATATCAAATCTATATAAATCTATTATTTTTATCTGATAATTTTTATTTCATACCAAATTTTATGTGTATATCCTATTCGTGTTTATATTACATATAAATTTTAGAATAAGTTTTAATTCATTCCAATGAACAATAAAATTTAACTGCATTATTAGCAAAAATTCTATTCTATTAAATTTTGACTTTTATTTAAATTATGTAGCCTCAGAAATTTGTATTGGATGAAATTTTTATTAGTTCCCAAATACATGTCAAACTAGTTTAGTATATTTACTCTATATAAATCTACTATTTCCTTTCTCTTAATCTTCATTTCACAAAAAGTCTTTTACCTATTCCTTATATTCATGTTGCACAAAAATGTTAAAATAAATTTCAATGTAATTAAAAATTGTGTGAAAAGTGCAGTAAAAATGTTGAAATAAATTCCTATGGAATTAAAAATTGTGTAATGACTGTAATATATCTGTTGTACATAATTTTAATTTCATTCCAACCAATCTCGATGTTTGAAAAATTAAAACTATAATAAACTAAAGTCATTAATTGAACGTATATTAAATTCTATCAAACTTTAATTCTGTAATGTTTAATTCTATATGGACTAAGTTATAATTTTCATTTCAATGATAATGCAATATCGATGACAAAAAGCAAGTTTGTAATTCCTATTATTAAACGCATCAATCAAATTCAAGGTGGTGACGAATTCACTGTACGAAGGCGAGGATGTTACTGAACCGTGTATTATAAGAAATCAGTATCTGCACGTTGTTTTCTATTCGACGGGTTTACTTTCTCGTAGTTAGGTTTTAGTGATGAGTCAGAATAATCCTATTCCATTCTAGTGTTCGTGTGCACGGTTCTTGCGACGTTGCATTATGCTTGCATCTATTGAGTAGGAGTTGCGACACCTGTTTTCGCATTTCACGTGATGGAAATTCGTCGAATTATAACTTTATGTCCAAAGGATCGACAATGACCTATACTGGGTGGCACATTCAAATCGAATACCTTCGAAAATATTGACGATATTAGAAAAATATTTCAAAAATCTAATTTGAGTAATTCTTGCACAAATCAAGAATCTTGCATAGAAGACAAAGGTCATGTTTGTTTTTTATTTTTTTAAATTGTATCATTATATTTTGTAATTAATTGATACAGCTTGTTAATCTCTGAGTAAATGTATTAAGCTGTTTATGAAGAGAAATTATTGTATTTTAATTTGTTCAGATAGGGTTCATAATTTACAATTTATTTAATTAGGACATTTCCTGAATTCTTTTATCCAATGAAAAATGCAACACGTATATAAATATTTGTTTTATATTTTCTGTATGTAACTTGTCTACATTTGTTTAATAATTTAGAAAAATTATTAGCGTAGAAGATACACTAGTGTTCGAAATTGGATTTGGAATGTTGTTATTTAAACAGGAAGCTTGGATGTTTTTAATTATTAAAGATACGAACTGATATTCGAGTTACTAAATATTTATTAAGTTATTGCATATATAATAGAAATAAAATAATATATATTATTAAT